>NW_006204180.1:0-47525 GCF_000334495.1 Tupaia belangeri chinensis | reverse complement strand
CCTACACCAATGTCTCCCAGTTTCCCCAGGGTTTTCCAGGAGTAGCTTTATAGTTCGAGGTCTCAGATTTAGACCCTTGATCTGCCTTGACTTGATTTTTGTCAAAGGAGAGAGGTAGGGGTTCAGATTAATCTTTCTGCAAGTGGAAGTCTAATTTTTCCAGCACTACTTGCTGAAGAGGCTTTCCTTTTCCCACTGGATTGACTGGTACCCCTTGTCAAAGATCAGTTGACTGTATGTTTGGGCACTTACTTCTGGGGACTCTATTTTGTTCCATTGGTCCATCTGTCTGTTTCTGTGCCAGTACCATGCTGTTTTTATTACCACAGCTTTGTAATGTATTTTTGGATTGGGGAGAGAGATGCCGCCCACTCCACTCTTCTTGTGTAGAATTCCTTTGGCAATACAGGGTCTTTTATGATTCCAGACAAATTTTAAGATTGTCTTTTCTAGATCTATGAAGAATGTGTCTGGTACTTTGATTGGCATTGCATTGAATAGGTAGATTAATTTGGGTAGAATTGCCATTTTGATTATATTAACTCTTCCAATCCATGAACATGGGATGTACTTCCATTTTTTGTGTGTCACCTTCAATTTCTTTTTTTAGCTTATCATAGTTTTCCTTGTGGAGGTCTTTAACTTCTTTGGTTAGATTTATTGCTAAATATCTTATACTTTTGGCGACTATGGTAAACGGAATAACTTTTTTCAGTTCTATCTCAGTCTGCCTGTTATTCATATATAGAAATGCTATCGATTTCTGTATATTGATTTTATATCCTGCAACTTTCTGTAATCATGTATCTTGGAAGTAGAAGACAAAAATTCTGACCTAGAAAAAAAAAATCAGAAAATAGTCAAGAAAACTGAGGATACAATATGAGAAATACTAGATACCAAAAAATGCACAAAATACAATTAATTTTCATCCCAGAAGGTGAAGAAACCAATAAGGGCATCAATAATCTATTCCATGAAATTCTGGAGGAAAACGTTCCAAATCTAGAGACAGTCAAACATTGAGACCCAAGAAGTACAAAGAACCCCAAGTGGAATCAATCCAAGAAGATTATCTCCACTGAATATCATAGCTAGATTGGCCAAAACCACAGACAAAGATAAGATACTAAGATAAGCAAGAGAGAAATGTCAAATCACTTACAAAGGCTATCCCATCAGGCTAACACCAAACCTCTCATTGGATACAATGCAAGCAAGGAAAGAATGAGGAAATATATTCAAAGTGTTAAATAAAAACGATTTCAACCAAGGATACTACACCCTGAAAGAATATTCTTCATATGGGAAGAAAAGATAAAAACGTTCTCACATAAACAAATTCTGATAGAATTTACTGACTCCAGAGCAGACACACAGGCAGCAATTGGAGAACAGAGAACAACTGAGTATATGGCCATCTAAATGGTAGGTAAAAGTCTGAAAGAATCAATAATGTTGAATGTTAATTGATTTAATTCTCTGATAAAGAGACATAGACTTGCTGAATGGATTAAAAATCAGAAACCCTTCATCTGCTGCCTACAAGAAACCCATCTTATGAATAAAACCATACAAAAACAAAAAGTGAAAGGCTGTAAAAAAAGGTATTCCATGCCAATTTAAACCAAAAAATAGTGGGAGTCACTATACTGATTTCAGACAAAATAGGCTTTAAGACAAGAACATAGGAAAAGACAAAGAAGTACATTATATACTAATAAAAAGACTAACTTACCAAGAAGATATAACACTGAGAAATATCTATGCACCAAACCCAGGAACACCCAAGTATGTAAAGGAAAGCCTGCTAAACAAAAATTGAGAGATAGACTGTAACACAACAATAGTTAGAGATCTCTACACCACATTGTCTCCTTTAGACAGGTCAATTAATCAAAAAATAAGCAAAGAGACTCAGGACCTAAATGATATCATAAATCAGAAGGATGTTATAGACAGCTATAGAACATTTCACCCAGAAAACACATAAAACACATTTTCTCAGTACTTCATGGTACTTTCTCAATGACTGATCACATGATAGGGCACAAAACCTTCCTTTACTGAGTCAAAGGCATAGAAACTTTATCCAGCATCTCTGTGACCATGATGAAATAAAATTTGATATTAATCCCAGGAAAAATCCTTGAAAATAAACAAATATATGGAAACTAAATAACCTACTTCTGAATGACTTCTTGATTACTGAAGAGATTAAAAATGAAGTGAAAAGATTCATGGAAACATGGGTCCAGTAGTTGGCATAATGGCTATGTTGCTGGACTCCCATGTAGTAGACTGTATTTCAATTCCTGGTCTAGGTGGCTTAAAATCACACGGGGCACATGTGTGTGTGTGCCCAAGATCCCGAGAAGAAAATAGAGGAGAAGGGATGCAGCATGACTATCCCCCAGGGGGTGATTTCTCACTTTCAGTATCTCTGCCTCTCTCAGTTTTTCTGGTGTGTGCATGCACCCTATATAGCAAAAACTTCTCCAAAAAATATGGAAACAAATGATAACGAGTACATTAGTTTTCATAATTTATGGGACACTGGAAAAGCAGTCATAATAGAAAAGTTCATAGCAATTAGTGTGTACAAAAAAAGATGGAAGGGGCCAAAAGGACAACCCAACATCATGTCCCAGGGAACTGGAAAAACAACAACAGAGAAATCCAAAAAATACCAGAATGGAAGAACAAATAAAGATTTGAGCAGGAAAAAAATAAAAGAAAAAAAGCAAATTATGCATAAAATAAATGAGAGCAAAAGCTCATTTTTTTTAAAAGATAAATAAGATTGACACACCATTAGCTAGATTAATTAAGCAAAAGAGAAAAAGGAACCAGATATATATCAAATTCACAATGAATCTGGCAACATTACAACAGACATAATAGAAATACAAAACATCATTAGAGGATACTATGAGCAACTAAATGCCAACAAAGAAGAAAACCTTGATGAGATGTACAAATTCTTGGACACATAAATTCCAGCAAGATTGACTCAGGTGGACATAGAAAACCATAGACCTGTAACAAGCAATGAAATTGAATCAATAATAAATGAATTCCCCACAAAGAAAAGTCCAGGCCCCAATGACTTCACTGCTGATTTCTACCAAACTTTTAAAGATGTAACCTTCATTCTCCTCACACTGTTTCTAGAGAACCAAAAAGGATAAACCCATTAAAAGTCATTCTATGAAGCCTCAATTACCCACATTCCCAAAACGGATACGGATATGACAAAAATGGAAAACTACAGGCCTATATCTCTGATGAATATAGATGCAAAATTTTTCAACAAGATACTTGCTAACCGTATTCAACAGTATATTAAAAAAAAAAAGTTATTTATCACGACCAGGTAGGCTTTATTTCAGGGATGCAAGAGTGGTTCAGAACACACAAAAGCAGAAATGTAATATACCCTATTGACAAAAAGAAATTTAAAAGCCATATGATCAATTGATGCAGAAAAAGCATTTGACAAAATAAAACATTCCTTTATCATTAAGATGCTCAGAAAAATTGGCATAGGAGAATCATTTCTCAACATGATAAAAACCATCTATGAAAAACCTATAGCTACCATTATACTGAATGGGGAAATGTTAAAATCCTTTCTACTAAAAATTGGTACAAGACAAGGCTGCCCACTTAACTGCCTCTAGTCAATATAGTACTGGAAATCCTAACCAATGTAATCATACAAAAGAAGGAAATAAAAGGCGAAAGAAGAGCTAAAATGATCTGTTTGCAGATGACAAGATTGTATAAATATAAGACCCAAGAGAATAATAAAAAAAAAAAACTCCTCAAAGTAGTTAATATATACAGTAAAGTGGTGGCAGGATACAAAATTAACTTACAAAAATCTATAGCATGTCTATATACAAACAACAAGCAGATAGAGACATAACTGAATAAAGTAATCCATTTATCATACCCACAAGAAGTATAAGATACCTAGGTATAAAAATAACTGAGGAAGTCAAAGACCTCTGTAAGGAGAACTAGGAAAACCTTTAAAAAGTAGATCAAAACAAACACATAAAATTTAAAGATATCCCATGTTCCTTGATTGGAAGAATTAATATTATCAAAATGGCAATCTAACCAAAGTTAACCTACATATTTAATGCAATCCCTATAAAATTACAAGAGAAATTCTTCACAGATCTAGAAAAGACAATCATAGAATTTGTTTAGAATCATAGAAGGTCCCATATTGTCATAGCCATCCTGTGCAAAAAGAGTGGAGTGGGTAGCATCACATTCCCTGACCCCAAAATACACTACAAAGTTCTGATAATCAAAACAGCATGGTATTGGCACAAAAACAGACATGAGAACCAATGGAACAAAGTAGAGACCCCAGAAATAAACTCCAAAATATAAACCCCCAAATATACAGCCAAATCATGTTTGAAAAAGGGTAGTCAATCCAGTGGGAATACCTCTTTAGCAAATGGTGCTGAAAAAAATGGATATCTAGCTAAAACCCTATCTGTCACCATTAACAAAAACCAACTCAAAGTAGATCAAAGATCTAAACGTATGACCACAAACTATAAAACTACTACTAGAAAACACTGGAGAAACTCTGGAAGACATTGGGTAGGCAAATATTTTTAAGCAAGATCCCCAAAGCACAGGCAATAATCCCCAAAGTAGACAGGTGGTATTACCTGAGATGAAATTTCTGCATGGCAAAGGATAGCATGATTAATTTGAATAGACAACTCTTAGAATGGGAGAGAATTTTTATTAACTGTGCCTCAGATAAGGGACTGATAACCAGAATAAACAAGGAACTCAAGCACCTTACTCAAAAGAAAATGATTAACCCACGTAAAAGGTGGGAAAATGAGCAGAAAAAACAACTCTCTAAGTCAGACATACAAACAGCCAGAAAGGATTTGAAAACATGCGCAACATCCCTCATCCTAGGTAAGATGTAGATCAAAACGACAATAAGATAGCACCTAACTCAGTCAGAATGGTGAAGATAAAAAAAAAAAAAAAAAAAAAAAAAAAAAAAAAAAGATATGTGCTAGAGGGAATGTGGTAAAAGGGAACGAACACTCCTATAATTTTGGTGGAAATGTAAATTGGTCCAGCCACCATGGAGAATTATGTGGAGGTTCCTAACAGACCTTCAAGTAGAATTACCCTATGATCCAGCAATTCCACTCCTGGGTATCAACACCCAAAGGATAGAAAAACACTCAGTAGGAAAAGCACTTGTGATATGTAATTTATTGCAGGACATTTCATGGTTGCTAAGAAATGGAACCAACCCAAATGTCCACAAAAAAATTTAATGGATTTAAAAAGTGTGGCAAATATTCTCCATGGAATACTATTCATCCATAAAAATCAACAAGGCTCTGAAATATGATAGAAAGAGTGAAAATATGGAAGATCTGTTGCTGCATTTAGGAAGTCAAGCCATGCATTTGTATGTCTCCACTTAACATATACCAACTGTACTCAATGATAGAGACTGAAAGTCTGGAGGACATAAAAACATTAAAAATTGTTATAGACACTAGAACAAAGTAGAAGGAAAGCATGGAGGGGGCAGAATGAAGGAAGGGAAATTTGGGGAAAAATAGAAAGGTAAGACATTTTGGGGACACAGATATGGTTTATTATCTGTTGATGACGATGTGCATAGTACTCTCAACTGGCTGACCTGAGTTTTATATCATGCTGGGTAAAGGCTTTTTACAATCTAAATGATGTATATCAATTAAATGTATAAATAATAATAGTAATAAAGAAAAAAATAAAAAATAAAAGTTAAGTGTCCTTCTAAGCAACTTGGAATGCAAAGGTCATTTAGATTTTATTGACCCAAAGCATAGCCCAAAGACTCCAAATTTGATTACTGTATTTATTTTTTATTATTGATTATTATTCATATATTAAATTGCTATATTTCATTTAGATTGTGAAGAGACTTTACTCAGAATGATATACATCTGAGTCCAGCCTAGTTGAGACTATTAAGTTAACATCCTCATCAACAGGTTAAATCTTATCTGTGTCCCACAAGTGTCCTACCTGTCCGTTTTTCCACCAAATTTCCTTTCTTATGCTGTTCATCTCCCACACTCTCTTTCCACTTTGTCTCTAGTGTTCATTACATTTTTAATACATTTGTGTTCTTCAGTCTTTTAGTCTCTGCCATAGAGTGTGGGCAGTCAGTATATGTTAAGTGAAGATATATGATTACTATTTTTAAATAGCATGACTTATGAGACATGGCCATTAGATCTCCACAAATTGCACTTAAAAGAAAAGATAAGGTTTTCACCTAAACTTTTAAGTTTTTGTGCAGGATAGAATTAACACCAGAAACTTGACTGTTTCCCTGTCTCAGAATTCGTATTGGTCACCTGAGGCCCCACAAGTCAGGAATCCTTGAGATGATTATATGCTCTGGTGCTATTCAATTAGCATATCATGCACCTGAGACCCCCTACTCTTAATTTTGCCTTGAATAATCCATGTATGAAACTTCTCAGTGTGACAAGGCCTTTTCGATGTAACCTATTTACTTTCCTTGCTTTGTGCATAGCAGTAAAATAGTCCTGTCCCTGCTTTGCAGGTCATGGTTTGTACTGCCTAAGTTATTTTTACTTTCTTTGAGTTTTGAAACATATCTCTATTTTGAAAACAGCATCCCATACATTTTAAATACTTGAAATTAGCGACTTGTATAACATAAAGTTGGGCTCTCCCTGTATCTAAAACCTCAATGCTAAATCTTTAATTCTACAGTGATAGCTTCCTTCATTTATCTCAATGGGATATCTACTTGGAGAGCTCATCCCTTTTATTTCTATTCTTTTACTCTTAGAGCAACTTTGGTATCACATCAAAACAGAAAAAGATATGATTCAGAAATTTCCCGTGTTTTCTGTTCCAACACTTCTTTGTATTTTAGTATGTCCAAAGGACCAGAAAGGCCATGCTGTCAGCATTTTTAACTGAAACCTTAGTTGCTTATTGCCACCATAGCTGATTGAGCTCACTGATAGCTGAGACAGGTAGTACAAGTGAGAGAGTATAGGGAGAAAGGAGGGAAAGCAGGACAGCCTGGATTCGTTGCCAGCTTGTTTAAATCTGGTAGGATCTGTCTGTGTTTCCCAGAATTACTACCCATGAATACTTCCTCCATGTGATCAGAGTCTTACTGAGAATCCATTAGTACACTTGAGAAAAAGGAGAGAAAGGAACTTCCATCCACTTGTAAGTTTTCTAGAAAGTGTTCTATAAGATTTTGATGTGGTTCTGTGCTTTGTCTGTATTTTTTGGTTGGAGAGAGGTGGATCTGTAATTTGAAAACAGAATGTCCTGAGAAAAGAGGGAACTTAGTAGATATTAGGGTACTTGCAGTTTTTGTAGAAATGTTAATTTCTCTCCTTAATAAATTGTAAGAGGTTTTCAAGTAGAAAATATTTAATTGAACATGTTCTTCTATAAACGTGTCCATCTCAACAGATATTAAAGTGATGGCTCTGGGATATATCTTATCACATTAGATATATGTGATATGTCAAATAATGAAATTATTAATTAAATAATTAAATTGCTAATATTTTTTAGTTTTGTATTGAGAGTGTGTATTCAACTGAGGAAATCAGATAGAGAGAAAATGACAGGAAGGAATGTGCAAATGCCCTTCCCAGGGGTGATGGCCATATTGCAATTCCTTTTTCTCTATTTTTGCCTTGGAATTTCAGGTCAAACACACACAAACAAACGTATGCACACAAATGGTATTTTTTATTTATTCATTTATTTATTTATGTTTACATTTTTTAAATACATTCAATCACATTATTTAGCTTACAAGGTGATCATTTCAATATATGAACATTTCTCCCTGGTCGAGTTGATCAAAATATAACAACACTACCTCCCTGTCTCAACAATGCTGTAACCCTCCTCCAAATGTTCTTCCCCAGGCCCCACTCCTCCACACACACACCACATCTGGCATTCACATCCTCCTCTTGTGTTTGTACATCCCTTAGCCCATCAGTCTCAGTTATAGAGTGTGGACATTCAGTATGACACTCGGTATATATTAAGTGGGGACATACAGTGTCTCTCCTTCATAGCCTGGCTTGCTTCACTCAGCAGTAAATCTTCCATATTCTTCCACTTTCTGTCAAAATCCAGGGGTTTTTTTTATGGCTGAATAGTATTCCATAGAGTATATGTGCCGTAGTTTTTCAATCCATTTAGTCGTATGGGGGACATTTGGGTAGGTTCCATGTCTTAGCAATCGTAAAAAGTGCTGCAATAAACATTGATGTGCAAGCACTTTTCCAATGAGAAATTCTTCTCTCCTTTGGGTAGATGCCAAGAAATGGGATTGCTGGATCATATGGCAGTTCTATTTGTAGATCTTTGAGGAGTCTCCAAATGGTTCTCCACAGTGGTTGGACTAAGAGTGTTCCCCTTTCACCATCCCCCCCCGCCAACACTTATAATTCTTTGTTTTTTTAATCTTCACCATTCTGACTGGGTTTGGGAGATATCTCATGGTTGTTTTGATCTGCATTTCCCTTACAATGAGGGATGTTGAGCATTTTTTTCATATGCCTTCTGGCTATTCATATGCCATCTTTAGTTAGTGTTCTTTTCAACTCCTTCTTCCATCTTCTGATAGGGTTCATCATCTTTTTTCCAGGTAGGGGTTTAGATTCATCTTTCTACAGGTGGAAATCCAGTTTTTCCAGCACCATTTGCTGAAGAGGTTTTCCTTTTCCTACTGGATTGACTGGAACCCCTTGTCAAAATCAGTTGACTGAATGATTGAGAATTTATTCCTGAGGACTCAATTCTGTTCCATTGGTCCACATGTCTGTTCTTGTGCCAATACCATGCTGTTTTGATTACCACAGCTTTGTAGTTTATTTTGGGTCAGGGAGTGAGATGCTGCCCACTCCACTCTTCTTTTGTAGAATTGCTTTGGCAATGCAGGGTCTTTTATTATTCTAGACGAATTTTATGATTGTCTTTTCTAAATCTGTGAAGAATGTGTCTGGTACTTTGATTGGCATTGCATTAGATAGGTAGATTAATTTGGGTAGGATTGCCATTTTTGTTATATTAATTCTTCCAATCCATGAACATGGGATGTCCTTCCACTTTTTTGTGTCATTTTCAATTTCTTTTTTTAGCTTATCATAGTTTTCCTTGTGGAGGTCTTTAACTTCTTTGGTTAGATTTCTGCCTAAGTATCTTACACTTTTCGTGGCTATGGTAAATGGAATAACTTTTTTCAGTTCTATCTCTATCTGCCTGTTGTTTGTATATAGGAATGCTATAGACTTCTGTATATTAATTTTGTATCCTGCAAATTTACTGTATTCGTGCATTACTTCCAGAAATTTCTTCATGGAAATCATTGTGTCTTCTATGTACACAATCATGTCATCTGCGAATAGAGAGTTTCACCTCTTCTTTTCCTATTTGGATGCCTTTAATTTTTTCTCTTTTCGGATTGCATTGGCGAGGACTTCCAGTACTATGTTGAAAAGGAGTGGAGAAAGTGGGCATCCTTGTCTTGTACCCATTTTTAGTGGGAAAGCTTTCAGCTTTTCTCCATTCAGGATGGTATTCATGATGGGGTTTTCATAGATAGCTTTTATTGTGTTGAGAAATGACACTTGTATGCCAATTTTGCTGAACATCTTGAGCATAAAGGGATGTTGTATCTTACCAAATGCTTTTTCTTCATCAATCGATATGACCATATGGTTTTTGTCTTTTTTCCTGTTAATATGATGAATTACATTAATGGTTTTACATATGTTGAACCAACCTTGTATTCCTGGAATAAAGCCTACCTGATCATGATGTATAATCTTTTTTGTAAGTTGTTGGATACGGTCTTTATCTGTTTTGAGGATAAGGGTGATGGAGGCTTCATAGAATGAATTCGGGAGAGATTTGCCCTTTTGAATCTTTAGAAATAACTTGAGCAGAATGGGGGTTAACCCTTCTTTGAAAGTTTTATACAACTCAGAGTTGAATCCATCCAGGCCAGGACTTTTCTTTGTTGGAAGGCTATTTATTACGGATTCAATCTCCTGGCTTGTTATGGGCCTATTTAGGCTTTCTATATCCTCCTTGCTCAATCTTGATAGATTATACGTGTCCAGGAATTTGTCCATCTCATCCAGATTGTCTTGTTTCTTGGTATATAGTTGTTCAAAATATCCTCTAATAATGTTCTGTATTTCTGCTTTGTCTGTTGTTGTATTTCCTGCTTCATTGCAGATTTGATTCACATGGTTCTTTTTCTCTTCTTCTTAATAGTCTCGCTAGTGGTGTATCAATTTTGTTTATCTTTTCAAAGAACCAGCTTTTATTTTCATTTATTTTCTGTATAGTTCACCTATTTTCTATATCATTTATTTTGGCTTGGATCTTTATTATTTCCTTTCTCCTGGAGTTTTTTGGATCGTTTTGCTGTTGCTTCTCCAGTTCTCTGAGGCATAATGTTAAGTGATCCATTTTCCTTCTTTCCGTCTTCCACTTCTGAGCACTAATTGCTATAAACTTCCCTCTCGTGACTGCTTTTGCAGCATCCCAAAGATTATGAAAACTCGTGTCCTCATTGTCATTTGCTTCCATGAATCTTTTGATTTCGGACTTTATTTCATCAGTAGTTGTGGAGTCATTCATTAGTAAGTTATTTAGTTTCCATGTATATGAGTATTTTTGAGGATTTCTCTTGAAATTAAACTCAAGTTTAATTCCATCATGGTCAGAGCAGATGCTGGGAATAGTTTCTATGCCTTTGAATCTGTAAAGGCTTGCTTTGTGCTCTATGATGTGATCAATCTTTGAGAAGGTTTCATGTGGGGGTGATTAAAAAGTGTATCTCATGGTTTTTGAATGGAAAGTTCTATAGATGTCTGTTAAGTCCATTTCATTTATGGTATCATTCAGATCCTTTATCTCTTTATCTACTTTTTGTCTACATCATCTGTCCTGAGGGGATAGTGCAGTGTTGAGGTCTCCAACAATTAGTGTATTGCAGTCGATCTCCCCTTTTAGATCTAACAGTCTTTCCTTCACATATTTGGGTGCTCCTGTGTTGGGCAGATAGATATTTATAAGAGTTATATCTTCTTGATCTATTCATCCTTTTACTACAATATAGTGTCCTTCTTTGTCTCTTTGAACAGTTTTTGTTTTAAAGGCTATATTGTCAGAAATTAGTATCGCTACTCCAGCTTTTTTTTTTGGTTCCTTATTGCATGGTAAACCTTTTTCCAACCCTTCACTTTCAATCTATGTATGTCTTTATCAATGAGGTGGGTTTCCTGTAGGCAACAGATTAAGGGTCTCTGTTTTTTTATCCATTCAGCCAGTCTGTGTCTCTTGATTGGGGATTTTAATCCAATCACACTCAATGTTATTATCGATGTAACTGGATCTGTCCTGACGTTTAACTTGGCCATTGTCACAGCAGCCTTTTATTCCTTTGTTTCTGTCTGTTAGCTCTTTAGTTTTCTGAGAACAGTACTTTCTTCAGGGTTTCTTGAAGAGCTGGTCTGGTGCTGGCAAATTCTTTCAGGTCTTGTTTGTCAGAGAAGATTTTAACCTTTTTTTCCCATATGAAGGATAATCTTGCAGGATACAATAATCTGGGTTGAAATTGTTTCTCTCTTAGCACTTTCAATACATCTTCCCATTCTTTCCTTGCTTGCATTGTTTCAGTTGAGAGGTCCAGAGTTAGCCTGATGGGATGACCTTTGTATGTCACTTCTCGTTTCTCTCTTGGCAGTTTTAGTATCATGACTTTGTCTGTGGTCTTGGATAATCTGGCTATGATATGCCTTGGGGAAGATCTTCTGGGGTTGATTCTATTTGGGGTCCTTTGTGTTTCTTGGATCTTGATACTTGAGTGCCTCTCCAGACTCAGAAAATTTTCTTCCAGGATCTCATGGAATAGGTTTTCCATGCTGTTATTGTTTTTTTCACCTTCTGGGATACCAATTATTCTTATATTTGGGTGTCTTATGTAATCTAGTATTTCTCGTATATTATCCTCATTTTTTTTAGTTATTTTCTCTATCTTCTTCATGGTTCTTTCTTGGTCAGAGGTTTTATCTTCTACATGAGAGATTCAATCTTCAGCAAGATCTAATCAACTTTTACTACTTTCAAGGGAGTTTTTGATTTCCTCTATTCCAGACTTTATCTCTAATAGCTCCATCTGGTTCTTTCTCAGAATATCTATTTCTTCTTTCTTATCTTGGAATGACTTTCTCATCTTCTGTAGTTCGGTGTCTCTTTTCTGTTCCAACTTGAAGAATTTGTTCACCATAAATGTTCGAAATTCTTTGTCTGACATTTCGTAACATTGTCCATTAGCCCTGAAGGTGGGGGGAGTTACTCTGTACCTTTGTTGGAGACATATTTCCTTGTTTATTCATAGCGGAGACTCTTTTTCTACTTCTAGCCATTTGGAAGGTGTACTAACTTTTACGTCTCTGTCAGGCGAATGTTTCACTGGCTAGAAGTGCCTTTCCTGTTGTTGGGAATTGACATCTGCCAAAGTCTCTGTTCTGTTGTTTTTAGTAGTGTGCTCTCAAGAAAGATACTATAGTCAGGTGTCTGAAGAGCAGAATCTCCTTTTTCACAGTTGGTTCTGTATAAAGGAGGAGCCAATATAACTTTATATGACTAGAAAAGTTCAGATCTCTAATTCTAG
This sequence comes from Tupaia belangeri chinensis, assembly GCF_000334495.1. NCBI lineage: Eukaryota > Metazoa > Chordata > Mammalia > Scandentia > Tupaiidae > Tupaia > Tupaia belangeri. The sequence continues at coordinate 34,762 of NW_006204180.1, read as the reverse complement.
GCCTAGCTAGTCCCTGTGGCAAAATGGAAGAGGAAGGAGAGAAGATAATATAAAAGAAGGGCAAAGATAGGAAATTTTTTTAAAAATGTCATGCACAGCGTATTAGTGCAGTGCGCATTTTCGCCAAGTGCCTTGAGATGTCCCAGGCAGCTGTCACCAAAGGTGCATGCTGTGGAGAGACAGACAGGAAGGAATTTACAAAAGAATGGGGGACAGTAAAGAAGAAAAAAAAAATAGAGGAACTTTATACCTGTCTAGGGGTCTGGGTGAGTCCTGGACTGGGAGTCTGGAAGGGAAGCAGTGGGTGCCGCATGTCCCCTTGCTCACCAGGTGCCTTGAGATGTGCCAGGCAGCTGCTGCCAAAGGTGCAGGCTGTGGAGAGCACAACTGGTATGTTTTGTAAGTCAATGGGGACTTTCACCATGCACTCAGCCATGAGGGCTCCAACCAATAAACCACCAGTCTATCAGCTGACCTGGTAAGTCTATGAAATATAAAGAACCAGGCATGGTGACTAAAGCTCTTGATAGTCATAATGTGGTCCTGTTGCAGGCTTCTCCCCAAAGCCTCAGTCAGGAGGTTCTAAAGTAGTTCCTGATAGCCCTCATGTTGAAACCTTACTTTTCTTTTTTTTTTTTTTTTTAGGGGTTTTTGCTATAGGGCACATGCGCTCACCAGACAGAAAGAGAGAGACATAGAGACAGAAAATGAGAAATCACCCCCCCAGGGGGGATGGTCATGCTGCAATCCCTTCTCCTCCATTCTCCTCTCGGGATCTTGGGCATGCACGCACATGTACCCGGCGTGAGTTCTAAGCCACCGTGTCCAGGACCTGAACCACGGTTGACTATGTGGGAGTCCAGGAACATAGCCATTATGCTACCTGCAGGTTCCCCAAACTTTACTTTCCTGAAGGCTGTTTAGTTACACAGGCTGGACCTACCACCTCCTTCCAAGTGAGGGCTGAGACTGCCCTGCTTTGTTTCTTATAAAAAAATTCTGTGGGAATCCATGTGAACTAGGCTATCTTTGTTTCATTTAATTTTGGTTTGTTTTCGGTTTTGTTTTTGGTTTTGGTTGTTTTTCTTTCTTTCATTTTTTTTCCCTGTCCTGAGTTACTTTTTCCCTGCCAAAGTGGAAAATCCCAGGCATCATAGGAGAAAAGTAGCCTCTCCTGGGACAGTGAAGTAGACTGCCCCTGCTTTTATAGACACACCTGTTCTCCTCTCATCCTGGTTTCTTGGACTGGTGGAAGGAGGCCTTCATCTCTGGCAGCTACTAGTTCCACGTTTCAATTTGAAAATTTTGGTGTCAACTAGTAGCAATAAAGTATTTGTTGTCACAAGTCATTTCAAGAATGTTTGATTTTGCTAAAGATCTTAGTCCCCTGAGTTCAGTGTCATAGGCAGAAACTATTTATGCAAAGCATTGGCAATTTCTCCCACTTTTCCCCAAAAAGTTAAGGTTGTAGGAGGAACTCATTTGAGAGTGCCATGTAATGGCAAGATTAGAAGATTTTGCTTTGCTGATCACCCTGTATTTCACATGGCTGCCCTGCACTGTTGTTCCAATGGGGACTTTCACCATGCACTCAGCCATGAGGGCTCCAACCAATAAACCACCAGTCTATCAGCTGACCTGGTAAGTCTATGAAATATAAAGAACCAGGCATGGTGACTAAAGCTCTTGATAGTCATAATGTGGTCCTGTTGCAGGCTTCTCCCCAAAGCCTCAGTCAGGAGGTTCTAAAGTAGTTCCTGATAGCCCTCATGTTGAAACCTTACTTTTCTTTTTTTTTTTTTTTTTTAGAGGTTTTTGCTATAGGGCACATGCGCTCACCAGACAGAAAGAGAGAGACATAGAGACAGAAAATGAGAAATCACCCCCCCAGGGGGGATGGTCATGCTGCAATCCCTTCTCCTCCATTCTCCTCTCGGGATCTTGGGCATGCACGCACATGTACCCGGCGTGAGTTCTAAGCCACCGTGTCCAGGACCTGAACCACGGTTGACTATGTGGGAGTCCAGGAACATAGCCATTATGCTACCTGCAGGTTCCCCAAACTTTACTTTCCTGAAGGCTGTTTAGTTACACAGGCTGGACCTACCACCTCCTTCCAAGTGAGGGCTGAGACTGCCCTGCTTTGTTTCTTATAAAAAAATTCTGTGGGAATCCATGTGAACTAGGCTATCTTTGTTTCATTTAATTTTGGTTTGTTTTCGGTTTTGTTTTTGGTTTTGGTTGTTTTTCTTTCTTTCATTTTTTTTCCCTGTCCTGAGTTACTTTTTCCCTGCCAAAGTGGAAAATCCCAGGCATCATAGGAGAAAAGTAGCCTCTCCTGGGACAGTGAAGTAGACTGCCCCTGCTTTTATAGACACACCTGTTCTCCTCTCATCCTGGTTTCTTGGACTGGTGGAAGGAGGCCTTCATCTCTGGCAGCTACTAGTTCCACGTTTCAATTTGAAAATTTTGGTGTCAACTAGTAGCAATAAAGTATTTGTTGTCACAAGTCATTTCAAGAATGTTTGATTTTGCTAAAGATCTTAGTCCCCTGAGTTCAGTGTCATAGGCAGAAACTATTTATGCAAAGCATTGGCAATTTCTCCCACTTTTCCCCAAAAAGTTAAGGTTGTAGGAGGAACTCATTTGAGAGTGCCATGTAATGGCAAGATTAGAAGATTTTGCTTTGCTGATCACCCTGTATTTCACATGGCTGCCCTGCACTGTTGTTCATTTATTTGCTGAAAGGAAAGTGTCCTGATCCCTTTGAACTAAGCTTCATGTATATTTCTTAAACAAGTAAAATTCATCAAGGTAGATAAAGCCTTTCTAGTCTTAGTGGAGCAATTTCTGTAAAATGCTTTGTACTTGTAGAGTTTGTTGTACTTCAGGGGCACTGAGTTCTTGGGAAGATGTCCATGAGGTTTGAATTACAATGTTACTGAAGAATTGATATCCAGGTAAGCAGCTAAATACTCCTGAGTGAATTCTTAAAAACTATTGAATTCCATATCATGTGTTCTCATGTGTGTATGACTATGTGCCATAGATAACAGAGCCCTCGCCTGCAGAACCATCACAATGCCACCTCTGAAAGTGTGGCCTTAGAGACCAGAAATCTCAGGAAGCCTCAGCTCCCCATTTGCTGTCATTTTTTTGGCAGCTGTGTAGCTCTTCTTCTGTTGCGTGATCTCCACAGACATTCTTCTCAGGATTATGTCCCCCAAGGGTTCTGTGAGTGACTTCTGTATGTACTCTGCCCTGGATGCCGTGGTTCTAATGTGTGAGATGAGGTACAGTTGAAATTTGCTGAACATAGAGAAAACCTGACATGCTTCTCTGGTCAGCAGGATACATGGCAATGAATTCTTATTCCCATAGGTGCGTTTGGTGACCTTGTGAGCAAGCATTTATTTCCTAAGATATTCTTATCACTCTCAGATAAAACTAGGTTGGTACGTATACTCCTACCAAGATAAATTTGGTCACTCTGGGCCCAGTGATACTATTGAAGTTTCCAGGTATGTAGTCTGGGGCAGGCCTTGTGGCAGGACATGTGGCTCTCTGACAGATTTTTTGTACAGTGTGGTCACAGTCTTGGCCAAGCATGTAATGCCACACTGCCTTATTTGATTAACTTGGATTGTAAAAATTCCCAATGTGGTTCCAATTTTAGACTGGCATTTTAAACTTCATTCTGAGTGTAAGGTTGGTCTCATTTAGGCTTAATTTTCACTGTATTGCCATATTCTCCTTTTCTATATTTGGGAGTGTAGCTGTTTGCAGTTAGCAGTGCTGAGAAGAAGACTTCCTGGAGGTTTTGGAGCTGTGTCCTCTTCCATCTCAGGAAACTATTTGAGAGATTCTCTAATTTTCCACCTGGTTGGAGAATTCTGTGTTTCTCTGAGCCTGTGGATTTTAAGAGCCATGTATAACAATCCAGAGTCTACTCTTTATGGTTCTGTAGAAACAGGATAATCTAAGATTTGAAATAAATCTTCAAAAGTGAAAAATCTGTTACTGTCAGGTGAATTGATTGGCCTAATTGTTAATTAGGTCAGCTGGATCCCATTCATCCAAGGTTTGATTCCCAGAACTGAGAATTTGATAAACATGAAACACGATGAGCTGTGTGGTAGTTTATCCAAAATCTCAAGAAGAAAAAAAAAATAGTGTAACAGACATCCCAGTAGGGGGTTGATTTCTCAATTTTCTTTTGTTTTTCTTTTTTTTTCTCCAGGTTTTAAAAATAACCTTTATTTTTTAAAGTTAATATATGCATTATAGGAAATGGAAAAACACAAGAAGCAAAAACAAAGTCATCCACAGTCACAAACAGCTTACAGTGGGATGAGAGATTTTCACTGTAGGGCGCGTGCGCTCGCCAGACAGACAGAGAGAGACATAGAGACAGAAAGCGAGAAATCACCCCCCAGGGGGGATGGTCACGCTGCAATCCCTTCTCCTCCATTCTCCTCTTGGGATCTTGGGCACGCACGCACACGCGCCCGGCGTGAGTTTTAAGCCACCGGGTCTGGGACACAAACCGCGGTCGACTACGTGGGAGTCCAGCGACATAGCCATTACGCTAACTGCTGGTTCCCCCAAAGCTCTATTTTGATAATCAAGAATACACTAGACCAACTCAATCTGTTAAAAAAAAAAAAGTAATCCTTTCTTGGGGACAAAATTTCACAGGAGACAAAAATGGCAACAGGCTTCTAGATAAAAGTGTCAGCAGTTAGAACTAAAATATCACATTCCCTTAATGCTTGATTTAAAACATAAAGCAACAGAGTACTCTTAAGTATGTTTATTGCATAGTTCATTATCACCTCTATACTATTAAAATATTAGAAAGATGTTTCCATTTAATTACTCAATGTATTACCACAGTTCAGCCAAGAAATGCACATCCATCAATGGCTATCATCAAAATGTAAATATGAACACATCTGCATCCCTTTACAAGACTTCTTTCTGCTCCTCTACTGCCAACCTAAGGAATAAGCCCTGATATACACTGCTCAGAGGTGGTTTAACAATTCTATGTCCTAAACTCATCTTTTCTATCAATTATAACAAAGATATTTACAACTGCCTAATTTACTAGCTCTACTTTTTCTCATACACTGTTAATTCATCTACAAAGCTTAGATGTTACAAAATATTTGTCCACACTAAACAGATACTTTACCAAAACTACACATAAGCCTATGGTTATAATCTAAGATCATCTTCTAAATGAGAGATATTAGCAAAAAACCCTTCCCTTTACCCTTCTTTTTCCCCTTCTTCCACCATTCCAGTGACTAAATATAGGACTATGAGTCTAGCTCCTAGAGGTGGATTAATGTCACTTCTAGAAGACCATCCTTCCTACAAAATAAACAAAAGGACATTTATAGGCCCAGCTGCAGTAGTGCACGCTGGTTGACACTGCTATTTGGCAGACCGAAGCCAAGTGGGAGATCTGGGTTCAATTCTCTGTTCACTCTGAAGAGCTGGGTACAATGTTGTGCACCTAAAGCCCCAACTACTGGGGAGGCTGAAGCAGGAAGATATTGACAGAGCAAGACTCTGTCTTTAAAAAAAAATTATAAATGGATTATTTTACTGTCTCTCTACTTTTAATATATTTGAGACTAGCACATATTTGAGGCTAGTTGTTTATCCTATAATACACGGCAATAACTAAAATGCACATACAAAATAATGGTTAGATAATCTGAACTCATCTTACTAATAGACACTAAACTCTTCTGTGTACTCTCCCCTACCCAGTGAACAGTCAGCATACTGTCTGAGACACAAAGTTTTAACAATTCCATACTCAAAATGCAACCACTCCTATTAAATAAAAAATTGTTCTTCCCTTTAGCCTCCTACTTTTAACATATAAGGGACTTCAAAGTCTACAGAAAATAGAATTAAAGTACAAGGTAATTTTGGTGCCAAAATTTCTGAAATCCATGTTTTTTTTTTTTTTTCCCATATACATTTTCCATGAACATTCTGAAGATCCCTTCTATGTTATGCACTTAAATACTTAAGTTTTCTACAATACACACAATAGCACTGAATAAACTTCACACATTTAACAAAGGCTATTCTTTTAGGGTCATATAAATACGAACTTCTGGCCTGGAACCCTTCTCCTAAACCTCAACCCAGTAGATAGATATAAGCATCTGTAATGCTTAGAGGAGATTTAAACAATTTTACTTTCTTAAGTGATTTTAAGACATTCCTTTCTTTATATTTTAACACAAAGTGTACTCAATGCATTACTAACTCACTCTATTTCTGTCATATACTGGCAGCCTCTTTAATACCTAGAAAGACTAGATGTTCTAAATGAGGACTCGTTGGTCCTTTTCTATACACTATATACACAGCAAAGTAAAACAAAATGCACCAACATAAGCGACAATGGTGTCAACTTCCCCTCACTAGAGACATATCAGTATAAAGCCCTTTGCTCTTTCTCCTCTACATATTTTATAGTATGTACTGCTCAGAGAAGTAGACTTATCATTCCATTTCAAAAATACAGTATTTCATATGAATTTTAACAAAAGGATATTTACAAAATGTGTTACTTACTACCTCTACTTTTAACATACTTCGTGCACTTCACATCTAGAAAGACTAGATGTTTCATATAAGGACTTAAACTTTGTCCACTATATACACAGTAGTGTTGAATAAACTACACATATGTTAACAATGGTTATACCAGAAAGTGTCTTCTAAATAGAACATTTTGGTCTAAAATTCTTCATTTCTTCCAACTTTCTTCTCTCCTCCACCAACCTCCTGAATATAAGCACACATGTCACTTATATATGTTATAATTTCACTTCCCAAAATCCTTTTCAGAAGACGGCCTTTCTATGAATTTTAACACAAAGTATACAGAATGTGTTAGTTTACTAACTGTACTTCTGTCATACATTGGCAACCTCTTTAATATCTAGATATTTTAAAATTAGGACTCATTTGTCCAGTATATACACAATATATACAGTACAGCAAAGTTAAATGCACATACATATAGGGCAATGTCTGAAAATGTCTAGCAAAAACATCTTTTGCAATTTATTCCCTTCCACCTCCTTTAATCCAATGAACAAGTATACTGTTCACAGAATTCTATTTCCAAACACAGTATTTTTCATCAGTTTTTAAAAATATTTACAAGAAGTATTAGTCTACTTCTGTTAAATGCATGAAACACTTCAAAATATCTAGAACTACTAGATATTTCATATAAGAAACTGTCCATTATGTACAAAGCACTGTGAAATAAAATTGCACATATAACAATGGTTATAATCTGAGGTATTTTCTAAATATGACAATATTTTGGACTTAAACCATTCCTAACTCTATTCTTTCTGCCTTCAACCCAGTGGACAAGTACAGGGATGTGTAATTCTTAGAGCTGGTTAAATATATTCATACCCAAACATCATTCACAGAGACGAGCATTCCTATGAACTTCAACACAAAGTACAAAATGTGCTACCTTTACTAACTACTTTGTCATACACTGGCAACCTCTTTTAACATCTAGAGTCTGGATGTTGCAAAGTTAGAACTTATTTGTCCATTATGTACACTATATACAAAGTAAAACAACACATACAGAAAAACGGTGTCTGAAAACATCCAAATGTGAATACACTAGCATATTACTTTTTGCAATTCCTTCCCTCCCACATCCTGCAAACCACTGAACAAGTACAGAGAATTCTGTACTGCTCAGAGGTAGCTTACCAATTCCATTTCCCAAAGACAATTATTTCCTATGAATTCTAGCAAAATGCTACTCACAAAATGATATTTTACTACCTTTATATTATTTAATATATATTGAGTACTTAAAAACATCTAGATAGATGCTTCAAGGGCCTAATTTCTTCACTGTAGACATAGCAGTCATGAGTAAATGGCACGCATGTAACAATAGTTATAATTTGAAAGTGTCTTCAAAATAGGAATCTTCTCTCCTAGAACCACTACCCTTTTCCACCAACCTTGTGTACTATGATGCTCAAATTTTCAGAAGACAATCATTCCTAAGAATTTTAACACAAATATACAAAAAAATATATTATTGATAGTTTACTAACTCTACCCTTGTCATACATTGGCAACCTCTTTAACATCTAGAAAGACTACAATAGGATTTGCTTGTCCTTTATATACACTATATACAATATAAAATTCATGAACATAAGGGACAACGAATAATCTGCCTCACTGTGAAACACTCTCAGAGCTCTTTTCACATGCTTCTCCCTCCTCCCTCAAACCTCTGCACACAGTATGTACTACTCAAGAGGTGGTTTGGCCATTACCCAGAATGCAACATTTTATAAGCATTTTAACAAGATATTTACAAAATATATTTTCCTATCTCTACTTTTAACATTTATCAGGCACTTCAGAACATTAAGAAAGACTAGATTTTAAACAGTATTTAGTTTTGTCAAACACACACACACACACACACACAGTGGTAGGAGATAAAATGCATACAAAAAAGCAATGGTTGTGTGAAACCATCTTCTAAATATGACCAGTCTGACACAGAACCGTCATCTCTTCCTTCTCACGATCTTACACTCCTGTCCTCTAACCCATTGAACAAATGTGGGCGTTTGTCACTCCTGATGTCACTAACTCCATTTCCAAAAGTCATTTCCAGCAGACATTTCTTTTCTATGATCTCTTAAAAACAAATGGGCATATATAAGACTTGTGATTTTTCTAACTCTACTTTATCATACCTCGGCAACCTCTTCACATCTAAGGTGTAGATGTAGCAAGTTTTCTTTTTTACGGTTGGGGGGAAGTTGAGAGCAACTTTTTCATATTATATACACAGGCCTTTTATATACACAGGCCAGTAAATCTTCCTTCCTGACGGTAGGCATTTCCACTTGGCCAAATGTGGTAAGTTACTCGGTATCTCTTCAGACTTCTGATGGAACGAAGACCAACCATCCACTGGCTCGCTAACGGTTCCATCCATGGGCGACCAGGCCTCCACTCAGCTGACCATCGGGCTAAGGCCTTTGTCGCTGTTATCAGGGCTAGGTGCGGAGGTCTCATCCAACTGGGACAGAGCGGTCACCGCAGTCCCCTTAACTGCTCGGCTCTAAGACCTAGAGCCAGAAATTGCGCACTTAGACCCGCCTTCTCCGGTCCTCCACACCTTTATGGCCCAACGCAGAGTTCCAGAGGCCTCCGTTCTTCTCAGCCCTGCCACGCCCGTCAACGCTCAAAGGCGCCTCAACCTCAGCCGCTTAGCCTGGGCCCCACAAGGTGGGGCGGGGGAAGGGGAACACCGCAGCCAGCGGGGTCCCAGCTCCTGAGAGGCCACAGCCGCCCCCATCCAGCCTCCGAGTGGGGAAGGGAGAGCTTGGCCGCTGGTTCAAAGCCTGGGCCCAGCCCTTGGCATTCCCAAGAGAAGCCCTGAGTATTTGCAGGGCTGAGGCCGCGCCCTGCCCCCGGCCCTCCAGCCCCCAGCTCACCCACCTACCCATAGCTGGAGGGCCCACAGGACCGGGAAGGCCCTGGGGGAGCAGGCCGCGACAAGTTCCTCACCTCACTCTCTGAATTTTCTTTTGTTTTTCTTTGTCTCTCTCAGTGTCTTTTGGACAAGCGCACTTGCCCTATGGCAAAACACAAACAACAGCAAAAATATTACACACAGGCAACAACACACTCAAATATCTGCTTCTGTCTCCTTGTTCCTTTCAAAAGATTAGTGAATAGATTTATTTTAATTGGTTATGGTGACACCATTAGGACCTTCCCAGGGTCTTGGTGATCACAAGCAGACTAGGCTGCTTTGCATAAAAGTGGATGGAGCCAACAAATGTCCATGCAAGTTGTTGGCACTTGTCTTAGTTTTTATACAAGCAGGAGCAGGTCATCATCAAATTAAGTGCTCTTTGGCCTTGAAAAGCATTACATACCTAGTGCATAGTCAGTGTTTAAAAGGTAAGGAAATAGAGGATATAAGAAAAGAAATTTGAAAATAGTTCTATCACCCAATGGACATCATCATTATAAGTGTGCTATAAGCCTTCTACTGAGTTTTTGCTTAGTTATATGTCTATTAGTTCACATAAGTATGCATCTATGAAAATAGGAATATATCCTATAGAGTGTTTTTTACCTACTTTTCTTTAATACTGCCGTGTAAGCATTATATGCTGAGTAACTGTGGAGTGGTGGTATAAACAATGATTATGATAGACCTATAAGAACTCTGAAGGCAATTATCATATGAGGTTTATAGAAAACTTCTTGATATATGCACCACTCTCTTCTGCAGGTACTAAGAAACATTTTACATGTTTAATTGAGATAGGATGCATTTAAAATAGTCACTGCACTACCTGGGGTAAAGTTAACCCATCACTTGGTCATGGAGTCAGTGGTGTGATCTCTAAACAAGTTAAGTGTACAGTTTGCCAGAAGACTGCTTTCCAGCTAATTCTGAGACAAAGAAAACTTTGAATGGACCTCATGGTAAATATTAGTAGAATATTGTTCTTCACTGATGGTAGGATATCTGGACAATGTCACAGAAACTGTCATCATTATTTCTCCTCATTCCTTCTATGTCTTTAAAGTTCTTACTTGAGACTGTTTTGTAAAGAGAAAACAATGGGTATTGATAAGGAATTTGCAACTCTGTGACTTGTCTTTCCTTTCCTTCTCTGGGTCTTGTTGAGTTTCCCTCAGGTCACATCTGACTTCTGATTGTGTTGTTTCTGCAAGTGAAACTGTGTTTCCTGTGATAGTTGAAGTAAGACCCGATCTTGAGTAGATATCATTTCATAATTTAGGTTATGGAAGTTGTTTGGGTGAGAGTAGATAGTCATGGGTTTCCTGAAGATTTCAGGATAGTGGGATGAGCTACCCTAAGGAGTTCAGCATTTTTCTCATCTCATTCTCTACACACACAGTCCAAAGTGCTAATTCAGGATAGTTTACATGGAATCAGCAAAGTTCTAGAAATAATCTTGGCATTTGGATCATGTGCACACAGTATTGTTTTCCTTTTAAGGTACTTTGAGTTACTGAGGATTTACATGTAGGACCAATCAGGTGCTTGGTGAGTGCCAGGTGATCGCATAGGACTGGAATCAGAGAGCTAGCTTTTGAGGCTTTGGCAACCATTTGAGTGTCAAACCACATGGAAAGCAGGTAGGGACGCACCAGAGATGTTGGGTTCAGTTCAGGAGAACCAGTTGTGCTCACCTCTTTACAACTGGGCATCAATGACTCCTGATTGTACCTTGACATTAGGCAGGAATGGATGGTAGGAATATTTTTTTTTTGAGAAAATCCAGAACTTACTTTATTTTATTTTAAAATAAACAATGAAGGGGCTTGTAAAAGCAAGTTTGACTGTTGCCATTGGATAAAATCTACAAATAAACTCTAGAGTCACTCAGTGGTACTGGATGGTAGGAATATTTAAACCATGTAAATTTACAACCTTCAGTTCTGAGCCTCGCCCTCCCATCTCTTTGCTCCCTAACTAGTTGTGAAATCTTTCAGTTTTGGGAGGTGTGGGAGAGGGAGGGGATCCACAGAATTAAAGGGACATTGTGAAGGCAAAATCAATTCAGCCTGAAGTCTAGTTATGATGTGGGTGCTGTTTGTGGTACAAATCAATGCATGGTCCTCATCAAAAATGGTTGTGCCCCCACTTTCCCATTGTATTGAGGAAAAATGAAAACCCTCCTCAGTGAAAATCCAAGACTGAACTCAACATGTATTTGTAAGTTGCTTGAAATGCAAAGCTCTTTGAATTTGAATGATCCAAGCCTGGCCCATAGACTCCAGAGTTTGTACCATGATTAAATAACATCTGTCTTAGTGAATTGTTCATTCAGCTCCTTTGGAGAAGGGGGAGGGTGTAAAAAAAGAAATTAAGGTGAAAAATAGAGAGACAAGACATTAATGAAACAAAGAAATGTGTTATTATCAATTGCCAATAATGTGTTCTGTATCTTGAACTGGACTGGTGTGAAGCTTATTGAAGGTGGATAAATTCAGTTGACAACCAAAGTGATGGGCAGTGATTAAATAAAAAAAGTAAAATCATAAGAAGCTAAAAAGAAATAGTAACATCTGTCATATAACAGGGCCAAAATAGTTCCCAAATTAAGGAGAGATTATTAAGTTAAATTTCTAAGATGTTCTATAGGATGTAAATTTTGGTTACTGAATGTCACCAGCAACCTCATGACTGAGGCTGCCAGAATAGAAATTGGTCACCTTTGTCCAAACCACTCATGACAGCTGATAAGATGATTATGCCTGTTCTTACTTATCTCTGAGTTGATCAGCATCTGAGCCCTGGGCCCTTAATTTTGTCATGAAAAATACAAACAGGGAACACCCTTGGGTTAGCAGGTGATTGCAGCTTGCAGCTCATCATGCTTCCTTCACCTGTGCAAAGACGTTATACTTTTCTTGTTCAAAACTTTAGCTTCAATTACTAATACATGAACTTTGTGACAGATTTTGAGACAGTTACCAGTTCTTGCAGTGGGATTTATAGATTCAATACAATCACAAACAAAATTCTAACAAACAGGTTCTGTGAATATTGACAAATGAATTGTAAGGTTTATCTGGTGAGACAAAAGATAAAATATGGCCGCATAATATTGCAGAAGAAGAAGAAAAACAAAGGTCTTATAGTACAGGAGTTTAAGACTTACTATTGCAGAAAAATACAGTAATGAACACAGTGTAGTATTGGGAAAAGAACAGACAAACAAACTGTTGCAGCAGAATAGAGAGACCAGCAAATATGTCCACATTTTTATAGTCAGGTAACCTGGTACAAAGACACAACGTCAATTCAATGAAAAAATAAAGTTTTCAAAAAATAGTACTAGATCATCTAGACAGCCACTGCAAAAAAATATATACATTCGTCTAGACACAGACCTCGCATTCTTAACAAATATATCAATTATAAAATTGTAGAAAATGGATCACAGATATAAATGTAAAACACAGATCTATTAGTTATACAGGATAACACTAGAGAAAATCTACATGATCTCAGGTATGCTGATGACATTTTAGATACAACCCCAAAGGAACAGTCCATGAAAGAAAGAATAGACAACATGGACTGCATGAAAATTGAACATTTCTGCACTGTGAAGAAAAGTTAAGATTAGGAAAACACAAACCACATAATGGAAGAAAAAAATTTTCAAAAGATATAGATGACAAAGCCAGTCATTGGTATTGTAATTAAGATGGATGAATCCCACATGGTCAACTAGTTGGAATCCAACACTTACTGGCTTGAGAAAATGCCAGGCAAATGGGATGCTTTCTCACAGCATGAAAGGAGGAAGAGTAGAGGAGAAAAGAATGTGGCATAAGTATCCCCCCAAAGTGGAGAGAGTGTTTTCTCACTTTTCCACCATCTGCCAACGTCTCTTTTTCTTTTTTTCTCTATGGCACAGACAATCACTGGAGAGACAGAAACTGAGAAATTACATCCTAGGGGGAGATGGCCATGCTGCAATATTTTTCCCTCCATTCTCCTCTTGGGACCTTGGACATGCACACACATGCACCTGGTATGAGTTTTTCTTTCTTTTTTTTTTCGTGTGTGTGTATATGTGTGTGTGTGTGTTTTATGCTATTGGGTCTGGGATTCAAACTGTGGACAACTACTTGAGAGTTGAGTGATGTAACTATATGGAACTTGGGGTCTTTCTGTCTTTTTCATCCCATTGTGTGTATTGGCTTAATAGAAAGAAAATGAGAGAGAGAGAGAAAGAAAAATAGAAGAGTAAGAACCACGAAATAGTCCATATATCTTGCTGCTTAAGGGAGTTGGATCCCACATTGACAAACTCTGGTTAAATTCCATTCCAAGTGGATTAAAAAAAACAAACATTAAGTGTACACCTGTGAATGAGAAAAGGAGGAGAAGGAATTGAGGAATCACAATGGTCTATCGAAGGGTGCTTTCTCCTTATCTACTCTCTTTGTCTCTGTATTTCTCTCTGGTGAGCATAGGATCCTTCTGCCAAACTAAAAAATAAAATGTAAGAAAAGAAATATTATCCACAATACAGAAAGAATTCTTAAAACTCAACAATAAGAGGCGGGGGGGGGGGGGGGACTAAAAAAACAATGTGTCAAATACATAAAGAAACACATCACAAAGAAAACATTCAGGTGACAGATAGCATCTCAACAGATTTTTCATTTATTATGTCACCAGGAAAAGGCAAATTTAAACGCTAGTGAGATATTACTACATACCTAAGAAAATGACTTGAATCTAAGACACTGACAGCACCAGGTTGTGACAAGGATTTGGAATGACAGAAACTTTCATTCATTGTTGAGAATACCAAATGTTCCAAGTATGGCCCCATGGCCTTGTGGCTTTAACTGCCTGTAGGTATTATCTACATGGCTGAGCACCGTTCACATCTCGGCGTATGAAGTTTGAAAAATATGATGGTGTATTTGCATGAGAGTTCAAAAGCTGACAGAGTGGAGGGATGGAAGAGAAGGAATTACAGTGTGACTCTGGTACATGGAGGAGTTTTCTCTCCCTTCTCTCTTTCTCCATCTCTCCCTATCTCCTTGTTGAATATACACACCCTTGTATAGGTTATTATTATATTTTTTTGGGAGAGGTTTTTGCCACAGGGCACGTATGCACACCAGACAGACAGAAAGAGACAGAGAGATAGAAAGTGAGAAATCACCCCCCGGGCAGATGGTCATGCTGCAATCCCTTCTCCTCCATTCTCCTCACAAGATCTTGGCCATGTACGAACACGTGCCTGGTTTGAGTTTTAAGCCACCAGGTCCGGGACTCCAACTGGGGTCGACTACATGAGAGTCCAGCGACATAGCTTTTATGCTAACTGCTGGTTCTGGTATGGGTTATTATTATTATTATTATTAATTATATTATATTATGTTCTTTTTTTGAGAGATTTTCACTGTAGGGCACGTGCGCTCGCCAGACAGACAGAGAGAGACATAGAGACAGAAAGTGAGAAATCACCCCCCAGGGGGGATGGTCACGCCGCAATCCCTTCTCCTCCATTCTCCTCTCGGGATCTTGGGCACGCACGCACACGCGCCCGGCGTGAGTTTTAAGCCACCGGGTCTGGGACACGAACCGTGGTCGACTACGTGGGAGTCCAGTGACATAGCCATTACGCTAACTGCTGGTTCCCATTATATTATGTTTTTATAAATGAGGCAAACAGCAACTCTATTGGAGAGTGTGGGGTTTAAAAATAAAAAAAAAAAAACTGCAAAGACTCTATTTGTTCCTATAATTTGGTCTCTTGGTATTTCAACGCTCTACTGAAGGACTAACTATAGGGGTAGTTGTAACTAGGGCTCCTAAAGAAACAGGTAGAATTAAATAGAGAGGATGACTAGGTGGAGCAGTTTCTAAGGAGGTGGAAAGCAGAGAATTTTAAGGTCTTATACGAACCTGGGAAACCTGGTAGTTTCTGAGACAGTGGAGAGAAAGTGTGAGTTAGTATGACATAAAGGGGTGGACTAGCAGATGGCACAATGGTTATGTTGTTGTACTCCACATAGTTCACTATCATTTGAATTCCAGAGACATTGATTTAAATCTCATAGGAGGTGCATGCATGTATGTGTCCAAGATCCCGAGAAGAATGGAGGAGAAAATAGAAAAAAAAATGAAAGATGAAGTAGAAGGAATCCATATCTCTCAAATCATAGAAACAGTGTACTAGGAAAATATTTTCATTTTCCCAGCATCTACAAAGTTCTAATTGATGAATAGTATAATTGTTAATATTTCTCTCTTTTGGGTAGGCAATCCAGCTTGTAACTTGAATTGTGGCTATGCCAGAGTGTAAAATAGAAGTAGGGATCTTCTTTCCCCATGTTTTAGAAAACATTTCAAGAGAATTAGTCCATTCCTGGAGGCAGTGGAAGAGTTATTCTTATGTATAAAACAAAGGGGGAATAAAAGGCATACCTTTTATCTCACCCCTGAACCAGAGACAGGGAAATAGAATCAGTCACCAGTCCTATCCATACACTGTCACTAGTCCAAATGACAATATAGGATATAAAATCTGCAATAGCTAGAGAATGTCAGAGGGGAGGGTGTGCACTAATTTTCAACTTGTCCATCCTCTCTCATATTGCAGCTGGGTCCAAGGAAGAAACTGGTCATCAGTGAGCCTCCTCTAAGCTAAACTTTTTGCAGTTTCAGTGCTTTTGTTACTAGAATCTGTTGACTCTATATGGACTGCAACCTTTGGTTTTACATAAATACCAATTTGTCCAGTCTTCAATGGTCTTGGATCCCTTGAAGCAAAGAAACATGCATATACATGGCCATCGATCCTCATATTGCTGCTACAGGGACAGAAATATAATCTATCATGATGTGGTCTCCATAAGCTGTTCCAAATTCAAAATAATATTCTTCTTCTCCAACTTGGCCCCTCTCTGAAGGGCTCATTTACGATCTGTATAAAATAATGTTGGACTTTATTTGAGGGGTATTTGAATTGGGGCCTTTAGATCCTGGAGAGAATATATAAAATGTCTTTCAAATTTATTCCTGATAGCTCTTAAAGCATGGGTGCAGGATTTATTATCGAGAAGGTAATGGTATAAACATAGCCCTTTAGCTTCAATTTGCAATTTTTAAATTACTGCTGTCTCTAATTTGTCCTGGGAGCACAGTAGACTGCAATTTAACAAAAGCTTACAAATAGTTAGCATATATGATTTGGCTGTTGGGCAAGACACAAAGACTGTGGGGAAAATCTGGGGAGGGGAATTTGTATATCTCTTACCCATTCCTGTTTGACTAAATTGCACCAACTGCATGTAGAGGAAGGGGGAATTCCTACAAATCTCTTCATTTTTTTTTTAATTTTTAATTATTTATGTATGTATTTATTTATTTTATAACTTCAATCACATTATTTAACTTACAAAGTGAACATTTTAATATGTGAACATTTCTCCCCAATCTAGTTGATCAAAATATCTTCAACAGATAACCCCACTTCCTCCCCATCCCATCAATGCTCTGTCTCTGCATCCCTCCTCCAAATATTGTTCCCCAGGCCCCACTCCTCCATACACATCACATCTGGCAATCACACCCATCTCTTTTGTTTGTACATCCTTTAGTCAGTCAGTTTCAGTCACAGAGCGCTGACACTTGGTATATATTAAGTGGGGACATACAATGTCTCTCCTTCATAGCCTAGCACTTTTATTAAATGTCCAGGCCTAGGTTTGTCAGTGATAGAGGCCAGTTGTTACTCTGAGGAGGAAAACTCCTTTTTTACAGGGTAAGAGAAAGCCAGAAGGAAGAAACAAGAGGAATCTGCTCTGATATCCATGGGCTATGGAGGAAGACCTCAGATTCTTAGGACATTCAGAATGCACCAGGGAGTGCTCAATTAACCATCTAAGCTGGATAGCCTACCCAAAAGAGAGTAACCATCAATTGTCCCATGAACATTCAGATCCCCTCTGGGTGGGTATGATTCTAGGAACAAAACTAAGTCACAAAACAGTCAACTTTCTCAATACCCTTGATAGTGCTGGGGGGTTGGCAGAGTGCTTCTTAGCAAGCCTGTCTTTGCAGTCTTTACCACCTAATGATATTTAAATGGTTTTCTTAAATTGCATATGGTCATTTCCAGGAAAACATCCTGGAAAAAAAGGTAGAGTCCACTTTTCTTACATCTCTGTAATGTTGGAAGTATTCGAGTCATGTCACCAAATATGGCACAGGAGTGTTGGGTATTCAGGCTCAACGCTGGTTCGGATTCTTGTCCAATGCTAATGAAAAATTAGTGATGAGGACACAGAACAGAGTAAAAGGGAGTTGATTAGGGAAGGAGAAAAAGCTTCCAATATAGCGGAAGGGTATCTGAATATGTTGCCAAACAGGATATGGAGGTAAGGGGTTTTTGTTGTAGCACTCTGAGCAATGGGCAGGCTTTTTGGTAAAGAAGTAAGCTTTAGATCATGATAGTCTGAGTGTTTTATTACTCTTTTCTGTGTGGAGTCATTAGAATAGCATGCTGTACTTTTTGTTGGAACATAGATATTAAATAAAAAAACATTGCCATTAGCTATCTTTCTTGGAGTCTCCATACAGCCAGATTTTGCTATAAAAAGGTCACCACTGTGACTCCATTTTGGGACAAAGTCAAAGGTCTGACAGTGGAGGAGTCCGACCCGGCGAGACCCCAGGATCTGTCTGAGCCCCCTGACCTTTGAGCTCCGCTTCCGGTTGGATCAAGACATTGGCAAGGCCACTGTTGTGTGTCCCCGACCTTGGAACGAAGCTTGGATCAATTAGCATGTCAGCAAGGCTGTTTGCAATTTGCTCCAGAAACTGTGGCAGCCTTACTGGGAAGCGACCCCCCTCTGACTCCCCAATATACTACTGTAAAAGAATTACATAGCTCTCTTATACATCCTGAGTATACGATAAAATCTTCCAGGAAGTCCCCAGAGCGCTCCCCTTTGCTCTGATCACCTACTATTAGTTACAATGCTTTATCTCCATGGTCACAATAGAGGGTGGGCTAAAGTTCTATCTAGGCAGAAATAATCTTGACCTTTGGAAGGCCCTTCAAAATACATTTAAGGTAAACTTAATCCTTTCTCTACCTAAAATAGGATTAGGCCAAAACTGGCCCAGGACACCTCCGCCCTCTCCAAGTGAAATAGATAAATATATTAGGATTCCTCAAATTAAGTTTTAGGTCCCTACAAAACTGTATAAGTATCATTCTTTATTAAGATCCATAAGAACTAATATCTATTCTTGAGATTTTCTTTTCTCAGCACCATTCTCAGTAATCACAAGATGGCTGCTGTGCCACATCAGCTGATAATCATCTCTGCTTTCCGGAACCGATTTCCCGAAACTGCATTCCATGGAGACCCACCTACAATTGCGGAACTGCACTAGACCCACCCTTAATCAAACCCTGAATTGCACTAGACCCACCCTTAATCCAACCCTTAATAGAATCTATGTTCTCTATTGTTAAAAACTTTATGAGCTCTCTATTGAAACACTAGCCCCTCTCCCTTTACTTGCATGTATCACATTCTCAATAAAAATGCACGATGATTCCTAGCAGTTGTCACTCCTCAGAGAGTGATCTCTGAGGGCTGTCCAGCTAAGGACATGCATGAAAAAGGCACCGAGGCCTTAGTCTTCTTCCAGCGTTGCCTCCGTTGAGATAACCCACCCACGCTGAGGCTGGTCCCCAGCATGACAGTACCTGAGTTTGAGGATAGTATTGTAGAAAAATGCAGTAATGAACACAGTGTAGTGTTGGGAAAAGAATAGGCAAACAACTTGATGGACTAGAACAATGAGACAAGGAAAGTGTGCCGAACTATATACGTCAACTGCTCTGTTACAAAGACAGAGTCAATACACTGGAAAAAAGAGTTTTCAACAGTTGGTGCTGGGACATCTACTCATCCAATGCAAAAAAATACATAAGTCACTGTAGACACATTCTTCACCAATATAGTAATTGAGAAATTCTCAAAATGGATCATAGATCTAAAGGTTATAGGACAAACCTATCAGACTTCTAGAAGATAACACTGGAGAAAATCTACATGATCTTAGGTGTGTTTATGACATTATAAATAGAACCCCAATGAACAGTCCATGAAAAAAAAAATGTTCATGCAAATTGAACATTTCTGAACTGTGAAGAAAAATCAAAAGAATAAAAACAGAAACCACATAGTGGGTGTAAAACATTTTCAAATAAATATATGACTTGCCCAGCTGATGTGGCCAGTATGATGACTAAGGTGGATGGATCGCACATGGTCAACCACCCAGTTCAAATCATGGACTCTGTGGTTTGAGAAATGCATGCAGTGAATATGCACATTTGCCCAAATCCCAAAAGGAAGAAGAATGGAGCAGACACAATTGCAACATGACCATCTGCCAGTGTGAGGAGGGTGCTTTTTCAGGTTCCCTCAATCTGCCTCTGTGTCTCTTTCCAGTGAGTACATGTGCTGCCTAGCAAAATAGAAAGAAAAATATATTCCTATGAGATGTTAATATATTTATAATATTTAATATATAAATATATTGTATATGTATCATATATGTGTTATATTGAGTTTGAATTCATTCTAATTGAAGAGCCATAAGTACTGAATCTGAATAGAACATTTATTTCCTTTCTGTGGGCCACCATGTCCCCAATTTCTTACTCTAAGGATCCGTGGAGAGACCCTCAGAGTGACGACAACCCTTATTCTTTGCAGGTGCTCTCTCCTTACATATCTCCAGCTCCTGAGGTTTTCAGTGGTGTGTGTTGGGGTGGAAGGTGAAAGGTACTGCAGGCTGTAAAACAATTGACAGACATGGAGAATAAGCAGAGAGAAAAGCATTTACTTACTTTCCAAGAGAGGAAATTGGCCAGATGCAGAAAGGTGCATTGATCCTGAGGTTAAGGGCTGAAGGACTTTACTGGGATTATAAGAAAGGTGGTTTTACAGTTTGGAGGTCAAAGTGGTCAGGTGTCAGATGGTCCTCCACACCATCTAGGTTGTTTTGCTATTTTTTCTGAGTGTCATTAGTTCTTCTGCCACCCATGTATATCTCTGTCTTTATGTCTGAAAGCAAATACTACGTAGAGAAACTAATGTAGCCATGTGTGAAGTCAAGGAAGGGAAGTCCAACCTGGAGAAAAGAGGAGGTAGGTAGAATACAAAATGCTTAAGATAAGAAGGAAAACAGTGCCTGAAGGTCCTCCTGGCATTCTTGGAGTCCTTTCTTAAGCTTTTTGCCTGAAGCTGTGATCATTCTTTTGTTTCACTGATTATGTCTTTTTGTTCCCCTCTAAAGTTTATCCTTCTGTTTAGGAAATTTTGAGAGGGGAGTGGAATAAATTATCATTACTTTAATGTTTTAATACTGAGTCCCCTAGAACAATAGCCTTTGAAATGACTGACCTCCAAGTAAGCTGAACTTTTTCAGGTTTGTCTTGGCCCCAGAGAGGAGGCAACACTGGAAACTAGTGAGAAAAGAGAGACTGTGAGGAGGAGAGGTTGAAGAAATATATGTGGAATCAGCAGAGGCATTGGCGACTGATAATACTTCATTGAGGCTGGTTTTGGTTCATGGAAAACTCTCATTTTCTATTATTTTAATGAAAGTCATACAGGAACCTGTGCAGAAGATTCCTAGGCACTTTTGAGAGGAAGTGTGGGGAAAACCAGTTGCAAGAGAAGACAAAGACATAGTTTCTGACTGGAATTTGCCATCTCATACAAAGATGCAACCCGCTTCTTGCTCTGTCTCATTAGGTGAAGGTATAAAGATTCTTGAAAATCACTTCATGGGCAGAAGCCTACAGTTTTCTACAGAAGTTGACTTCTTGGCTTTATGCAAATGAATTAATGAAGTCTTGGAATCATGGCAGGCATTACTGCTTTAGTTCTTTACAGAATATTTCGCTTGTTCTTGTTTTCTTAATTTGCTTTTTTTCTCCCTGCATTTCTTCTAGTTTTCCTTAGTTTTTCTTTGTTTCCTTCTATCATGAGCCTGTCTGACTGAGAGTGTGAGTGAGAAAGACAGCAATAAACACCTCTAATGTGATCTTGATATTGTAATTTACCACCACCCTCAGCCAGCCCTTTATTATGGGCACAATCATGACCAGGGTACTAGAGGTAGTCCCTAGACCCAAACCTAGAACCATTGCATTGGTTTAGCTTACTACAGGGTCACATTTAACCGATGTACCAAAATCCTGTCCCTGAAATACCTAACTCTTTTCATCAAATTCTCAATTTTTATTCTCTTTTGTGTCTTATTTAAAAAGGTAGAGAATTCTTTAATGAATTGTTTTTAGTGTATAGATCTATTCATTCAAGCTCTCCATATTCATGGAATTTTACAGTCTGTTAATAATTTCCTTTACTACATCCTCATTAATTTTAAAGCTGGTAGATATGCTAAGCATTACTTAATTGATTTACATTGCAACATTTACTTAGTATACCGACCATGATGTAAAACCTAAATATCTTACTTGAATATTTTTGATCACTTGCCATCATTTCATTTTTATTTCATTGTTGCTGCATAGGGTGTACATTAGGCTTTGAACACAAATGTGTTTTTTAGAAATGTATTATACATATATATATAATTTATATTTATATATGTAAAGTATATAAATTATGTGGCCTCAGAGAAGTATAACTCAGAAGGAAGCTCTCATTATAGTCCTCTACCAACAGTCTGCCAGGATCTTGGTCAGCGTGTATGTGCCTTAGGTATGTTCAGGCCAATCAGAATGGAGATTGAGCCATAATCAGCACATGTTGACCTCCACAGTCTAGTGTGCTACCAGCTGTTATTCAGAGGCTAGGCAAGAATATAATTTCTATATCGAGTTACTATTGAATAAAAGTTTAGCCTCACCTCTGTCAGTTTCCTATGCCAATTTAGGATCACACTACCCAGGGATCTCACACCTTCATGTTTGAGTGTTAGTCCTAGGAATGCCAAACCTTGGTATAGGGTAGGTATAAACTGCCTGCCTTCAAGTGGATATTCAGCTTCTCATGTACCCAGTGTAAATAAAGTTTCCATCCATAAGAATGGCTATCGTGTCTACCTTATTATGTGCCAAGACCTATCTTGACTGTTACTTGGGCCTTCAGTTATATATAGAACAATAAAACATTTGAATCCCTTTACTTAGCTATCCTTCTACTAGTACTGTCTGATTTTTCCATTGTACAGCTACCTACTACTCACCATTAAGGGAATCTATATTCCTTAGGACAATAGCAAGTAAATTTTATATAATCAGGTACTCTTTCTATTCATTGTGAAAATAAATCCAGATAGTCTCCAACTTGTGAAGATTTGACTTGATAAATTTTTGACTTTATGATGGTACTAAGCCAATATGCATTCAGAAAGTGACCTTCTAAATTTTAATTTAAATCTTTCCCTGGGTTAGTGATATGTAGTACAATACCTGTCAATTTTTCACTTTAATTACAATGTTCATTAAAATGCATTATATATCAACACTATATTAGAATAGGATTTGAATTAAATCATTATGCAAACTGGGCACTAATGTATGGGATCCAAGCGCCTTTCAAGTAAAGTAGGTTATAATATGATGTTCTGAAGTTTAGTTTTATTAAGTGCATTTTAAATATATGATGTGAACTTCTGAGACTAGTTTATATATTTTGTTTTATATGCAAAAGACCAGTCTGTTACAACACAGGAAATAATTTGGTTTTATAAAGAAACTTATGTGTCTAGATGAATTTCTACCTTAATGGGTAGAAATTCCCTAATAATTATTTGAGATATGGAGGCACATATGAAAAAGGAATGACTAGAACTGAGAATGGTATTAGTGTAGTGTAGGAAAATTTCCATAAAAATTTTATGGAAATGTCCATATATGATTAGTGTCTGGTGAACATTCTGCACATTCTTTATTTTGGTTTGGTATAGTATATTTTTTCATGAATATTATTTCCATATGTCCCTAGGGGGAAAAGAAAAGCTGATGGCAGTGAGGGAGAGATGTTCTCTAATTAAAACAAAATGGTGCAAGAGGAAATCATAGAAGATTGAGAAAAGTCGAAAGAAGAAACCAAAAAATAAACGTTATATTACTAGATATTTTCTCTTGTGTTTTCCAAGTTTTATTTTATTATGGAAGAAAATGTAAAATTGACAAATAGGGTTCCCAATGGATGAAATCATAATATGAAAAAGACAAAATAGATCTAAACAAAAATAAAAATCTTCAAATGGTAATACATAGACATCATTAGGATCTAAAAATTGAGAAATCTGGAATGCAATGCTCAGAGAAATAACTGCAATGGAGTTATAAAGAAAAATATTCAAAAGCAGAATAAATACATTAACATGTTATTTCAAAAATGTTCAAATATCTGAGTGGAATGGAAGAAAGGGAAAAGTGGAGAAACAAAAACAAAGGCAAATCAAATATAGAGTGAAAAAATAAACTGACATATCTAAGAGTTAACTCACCAACAAAGAAACAAATTATAAATGGTTTAGACATACACAAAAGACAGAAATGTACATAGCACACTGATGAAAAAGTAACCCAAGTACATATATCAGGAGAAACTCACTTTCAAGTTTCAAGTTTCCAAATTCCATTTCTAGGTTAATATGAAGAAATGGAAAATGTATAGCATGTGACACTTAATCTAAAGAAACTTATGAGAAAAGTACTGCTGAGCAAAGAAAAATGTCGAAGACAGGGAAGTATGTCACATGATGATAAATGAATTGATCCACCAAGGAAACAGCAGTACGTGATGTGTGCAAAAAACAACAGAAGTGCATGAAATGTGAAGCAAAAACTGATAGAAAGAAAAGGAGAAAGGCAAATTCATGATTCTCCTTTTGCACTTCAACACCTCCCTCTAAACATTTGATGAAGATCCAAAGCATAAAAGCATTGAATATATGAAATAAATCACCAGCACCTTCAATCAATTGACTCTAACTGACATTAACAAAACCTTTTTCTATTAATGGTAGGATAGGTATTCTTTTCATATATGCATGGAATATATATCAAGATAGATCATAAAACATTATAGATCTTATGTTGGGTTATGAAAGTATAACTGAAAATAGTTTAGAAAGAGTAGTGTAGAGACAAACTATTGGTGAAATGGCTATGTTGCTGGACGCCCATGTACTTGACTACGGTTCGAGTCCCGGACCCAATGGCTTAAATTCACACTGGACCGGGGACCAACAGTTAGCATAGTGGGTATGTCGCTGGATTCCCATGTAGTCGATCACGGTTCACATCTCAGACCTGGTGGCTTAACTCACACCAGACACATGTGCATGTGTGCCCAAGATCCAGAGAGGAGAATGGAGGAGAAGGGATTGTGGCATAGCCATCCCAGCTGGGGGGTGATTTCTCGCTTTCTGTCTCTCTGTCTCTCTCTGTCTGTCTGGCGAGTGCACACACCCTATAGCAAAAACCTCTCAAAAAAAAATTCATACTGGACCCATGTGTGTGGGTGCTCAAGACCCCAAGACAAGAATGGAGAAGGGTTTGCTGCATGGTCATCCCCTGAGGGGATGATTTAATGCTTGTCTCTCTGTCTCTCTCTGTCTTTCTGGTGAGCACATGCGCCCTATAGCAAAAACCTCTCCAAAAAAAAAAAAAAAAAGAAAAAAGAAGAAAGAAAGAGTAGTGTCATCTATAGTATATCATCTGGATTACAATGAATCCAATTGGAAATGGATAGGCCTCAAATAATGGATAAATATGTAAACACTGGGAAGTTAACTAACACACATTTAAGTAATAAATGTATCAAAGTGAAAGTCCTAGCAGGATTAATCAAGGAAAAAGCAGGAAGTGTAATGAAAAGGAAAATAAGCTTATGAAGATTTGTGAGATGAAGGTAAAGCAGTCCTTAGAAGGCAATTTGTAGAAATGAATGCCCACAATGCAAGGAACCACATAGATTGTGTGAGGTTTTTTTGGAATGATGACTCAAACTTTGGCTACAAATGTCTGTGGGAAGCTAATATTTTAATACCTGCAAAGCAGAGGAAACCCATTTACGTTTGATTATAAATGAGCTGTCTTAATACTTTTTGGGTTCTGGGAGACCCTACTTCTTATAGACCTTGTTAATGATGGGCTGTGGCCTCACCAAACAGCTGAGCACCAAAGAAAGCTCAGATACGCTGTCTGTTCCTGTCCTGCAGGATTACTCTTCTTCCTACAGTTTTCCATCTTTATTTAATTATGTGGCAGTTACCACAATGCACCAGTGATATGCATCACAGAGGAAGCCACATTGCACTTGATCGATCAGGGTTGTTTCCTAGTCCCAGCAGCATGGCAAATTGGATGGACAGAATAAAAACTTATATCGTGACAATTATTCTTTAGAGAATGCTTTCTCTATTTCTTTTCTATTGTTCACTGTGTCTGCTGGTGCTTTCCAGAATAGAAAAAATAAATGAATAAATTTGAGCTTCATTAGTTAGAGGTTAAGCCTCTACAGCAAAGATAGCACCAAACACAGTTGCTTATATCACATGATATTTTGTTTCTTGACCGACAATCCACTCCAGTGCATACTGGTGATTATAGTTCATTCTGTGTGATCATTAGCTGACTGAATCATCAGTTTTATTTTTGCTATACTACACTGTAGAGCAGGACTCTCCAGTAGAATTTTCTATAGTGATTAAAAGATATAGAAACACAGTATATGAATGTAAATACCAGATATAATATGTGTGAAAGAGGAGGGTCTGAGGAAGGACATTGAGAAGAAAAATAGGGAGGCAAAGCATTAATAGCACAAAGAAATGTGGTGTTATCTGTTGAAGATATTTTGTAGTTTAAACAACTGTACAAGGGGGAGAAATGTTCACCTATGGAAATATCCATTTTGTAAGACAAATAATAGTGTGATTGAATGTATAAAAGAAAAGAAAATTTAAAAATAAATTAAAAAACAACTAACAAAAAATAACAAACTAACACATGCAATAAATAAATAAATAAATGCAAGGTATCTGCACTGCTCTGCTTAATAAGCTCTAGCTACATGAGACAAAGAAGGACACTATATTGTAGTAAAAGGAGCAATTCATCAAGAATATATAACTTTTATAAATATCTATGCACCTAACACAGGAGCACCCAAATATGTGAAGGAAATACTGTTAGATGTAAAAGGGGAGAGAGACTACAATACACTAATTGTTGGAGACCAAAATACTGCACTATCCCCTCAGGACAGATCATCTAGACAAAAATAGATAAAGAGATAAAGGATCTGAATGATACCATGAATAAAATAGACTCAACAGATATCTATAGAACTTTCCATCCAAAAACCACGAGATACACTTTCTTTCTCACCCTCACATGGAAATTTTTTGAAGATTGACCACATCATAGGGTACAAAGCAAGCCCCTACAGATTCAAAGGCATAGAAACTATTTCCAGCATCTTCTTCAACCATTATGGAATTAAACTTGAGTTTAATTTCAAGAGAAATCCTCAAAAATACTCCAACACATGGAAACTAAATAACCTACTACTAAATCACTCCACAACTACTGATGAAAAAAAGTCCAAAATCAAAAAATTCATGGAAGCTAATGACAATGAGGACACAAGCTTCCAAAATCTTTGGGACACTGCAAAAGGAGTTATAAGAGGGAAGTTTATAGCAATTAGTGTTCATAAGAGGAAAACATAAAGAAGCCAAATGGATCACCTAACATCATGCCTCAGAGAATTGGAGAAGTAACAGCAATATAATCCAAAAAAACTCCAAGAGAAAGGAATTAATAAAGATACACGCAGAAATAAATGAAATAGAAAATAAGCTATCTATACAGAAAATAAATGAAAGTAAAATCTGGTACTTTGAAAAGATAAACAAAATAGATACATCACTATTGAGACTTATTAAGAAGCGAGAAAGGAACCAGGTGAATCTAATCTACAATGAAGCAGGAAATATAACAAGAGACAAAGTAGAAATACAGAGCATCATTAGAGGATACTATGGACAACTATATGCCAAGATACAAGACCATCTGGATGAGAGGGATCAATTTCTGGACATGTATAATCTACCCAGATTGTGACAGGAGGATATAGAAAGTCTAAATAGGTCCATAACAAGCTGGGAGATTGAATCAATAATAAATAATCTTACAACAAAGAAAAGCCCTGGCTCTGATGATTTAAGCTCTGAGTTCTATAAAACTTTCAAAGAAGAGTTAACCTCCATTCTGCTCAAGTTATTTCTAAAGATCCAATAGGGTGAATCTCTCCCTAATTTATTCTATGAAGCCTCCATCACCTTTATCCTCAAAACAGATAAGGACAGGACAAGGAAGGAAAACTATAGACCAATATCTCTGATGAATATAGACTCAAAGATTCTCAACAAGACAATAGCAAACCATATCCAACAATGTATAAAAAAGATTATACATCATGATCAGGTAGGCTTTATTCCAGGAATGCAAGGTTGGTTCAACATACACAAAACCATAAATGTAATACACCATATTAACAGAAAAAAAGACAAAAACCAAATGGTCATATTGATGCATGCAGAAAAAGCATTTGATAAGATACAACATCCCTTTATGATCAAGACTCTCAGGAAAATTGTCATACAAGTGTCATTTCTCAACATAATAAAAGCTATCTATGAAAACCCGATCACAAACATCATCCTGAATGGAGAAAAGCTGAAAACTTTCCCACTAAAAATGGGTACAAAACAAGGATGCCACCTTTCTACACTTATTTTCAATATAGCTCTGGAAGTCCTTGCCAGCACAATCAGAAAAGAGTAAAAAATTAAAGGCATCCAAATAGGAAAAGAAGAGGTGAAACTCTCTCTATCCACAGATGACATGATTGTGTACATAGAAGACTCAATGATTTCTATGAAAAATTTCTGGAAGTAATGCACGAATACAGTAAAGTTGCAAGATATAAAATTAATATACATAGCATTTCTATATACAAACAACAGGCAGACTGTGATAGAACTGAAAAAAGTTATTCCATTTACCATAGCCACCAAGAGTATAAGATACTTAGGGATATATCTAACCCAAGAAGATAAGACCTCCACAAGGAAAACTAGAAGCAGCTAAAAAAATAAATAGAAAATGACACAAAAAAGTGGAATGACATCTGACGTTCCTAGATTGGAAGAATTAATATAGCCAAAATGGCAATTCTACCCAAATTAATCTACCTATTTTATGCAATGCCAATCAAATACCGGACACATTCTTCACAGATGTAGAAAAGACAATCACAAATTTCAAATTTTGGAATAATAATAGACTCCGTATTGCCAAAGCAATTCTACACAAGAAGAGTGGAGTGGCCGGCATCTAACTCCCTGACTCAAAAATATACTACAAAGCTCTGGTAATCAGAACAGCATGGTACTGGCAAAAGAACAGAAATGTTGACCAATGGAACAGAATTGAATCCATGAAATAAAATCCCAATCATTCAGTCAAGTGATTTTTGACAAAGGGTACCAGGCAATACAGTGGGAAAAAAGAAACCTCTTCACCAAATGGTGCTGGAAAAACTGGATGTCCATATGTAGAAAGGTGAATCTGAACCCTTTTCTCTCACCTTTGACAAAAATCAAATCAAAGTGAATCAAGTATCTAAATCTAAGACCCCAAACTATTAAACTGCTTCTAGAAAACACTGGGGAAACTCTGGGAGACATTGGGGTAGGAAATAACTTCTTACATAAGACCCTCAAAGCACAGTTGATAATCCCCAAAATAGAAAAGTGGGATTACATCAGACTAAGAAATTTCTGCATGGCAAAAGTCACAGTAAATAGTGTGGATAGACAGCCCTCAGAATAGGAAAATATTTTTGTAAATTATGCATCAGATAAGGCACTGATAACCAGAGTACACAAGGAACTAAAGAAGCTGTTTGGAAAAAAGATGATCAACCCTATTAAAAGTTGGGAGAAGGAGTTGAAAAGAACGCTCTCTAAAGATGACATACGAATAGCCAGAAGGCATATGAAAAAATGCTCAATATTCCTCATCGTTAGGGAAATGCAGATCGAAACAACAATTAGATATCACCTAACCCTAGTTAGAATGTCTAAGATTAAAAAAAAAAACAAAAAAAAGATAAGTGTTGGCGGGGGTGTGGTGAAAGGGGAACTCTCTTACACTTCTGGTGGGAATGTAAATTAGTAAAACCACTGTGGAGAACAATTTGGAGATTCCTCAAAAGTCTACAAATAGAACAACCATATGATTCAGCAATCCCATTCCTTGGCATCTACCCAAAGGACAGAATAATTATTCATTCGAAAAGTGCTTGCATAGCGATGTTTATTGCGGCACGTTTCATGATTGCTAAGACATGGAACCAACCCAAATGCCCCTGTATGGATGAATGGATTGAAAAACTGCCACATATATTCTATGGAACACCATTCAAACATAAAAACCAACAAAACCCTGACTTTTGACAGAAAGTGGAAGAATATGGAAGATTTACTGCTGAGTGAAGCAAGCCAGGCTATGAAGGGGAGACACTGTATGTCCCCAGTTAATATATACTGAATGTCCACACTCTATAACTGAAACTGACGGGCTAAAGGATGTTCAAACAGAAGAGGTAGATGTGAATGCCAGATGTGGGGTGTGTGGAGGAGTGGGGCCTGGGGAAAAACATATTCCCTCTTTTTTTCTATCATTTTTATATATATTACATGTGTGTATGTGTATGTGTGTATATATATATATATATATATATATATATATATGTGTGTATGTGTATATATATATACATGCAATTAGAAAAATATATGTATGTTTTGAAAGAATATATTTATATGTGTATTAAGACAAAAAGTATGCATATTTTGTATTTTGTCATCAGACATGTGTGCTAGGCGTAATGAGACTGAGAGGAACAGACAAAAGGAAAGTGAAATGTCATGCCGTGCAGGTTTTTCAATGCTATTATTCTTTTTCCATTCTCCTCTTGTGATTTTGGGGACATTAGCACACAGACCAGCATATCACATGATTATCAAACCAACAGGTCTGTTACTCAATCCTTGAAGTCAGTGAGTTTGAGCTGGTTTAACCACATGCCACATAACTGGATGATAGTAGCAAATTTTTCACTTTTGAAGAATTACTTCACAACTTAGAGCCTCCAGTTTTTACGGAACCATGAAGAGTAGACTGGATTGGGAACCAGCAGTTAGCGTAATGGCTATGTCGCTGGACTCCCACGTAGTCGACCGCGGTTTGTGTCCCGGACCCGGTGGCTTAAAACTCACGCCGGGCGCGTGTGCATGCGTGCCCAAGATCCTGAGAGGAGAATGGAGGAGAAGGGATTGCGGCATGACCATCCCCCCTGGGGGGTGATTTCTCGCTTTCTGTCTCTATGTCTCTCTCTGTCTGTCTGGCAAGCGCACGTGCCCTACAGTGAAAAATCTCTCAAAAAAAAAAAAAGAGTAGACTGAATTATTTAGAATAAATTCAAAAAAATCCACAGGCTCCCAGAAACACAGGATACTCTGGCCAGGGAGTGACTATGAGAATATCTCAAAAAGCATCTTGAGATGGATACACATACACATACACATTGCTAAAACCCTCCATGTAGTCTTCTGAACACAGCTAACTGATAATAGCTACACTCCCAAACACAGGAAACGAGAATACAATAAAAAGGTAAGCCTAATTTAGAAAACCCTTTCACTCAGACAGAAGGTAATCCAAGTGAAGTCAAAATATGCAGGGGGGGCTTTATAAGCCTGACTGAGACAGTGCCCACACAATAGTAAAAGGAGACTAGCAGTGATTAAAACTGATGCTGCATGCATGTGCATGTGTGCCTAAGTTTCCAAAAAGACAATGAAGTACAACGGATTATGATTTGGAGAACCCCCTGGTGGATGACTTTTCACTTTCTGTCCCTCTGACTCCAGAAGATGCAATCTCCTGATAGCAGGAATTCTCTCAAAAAAAAAAAAAAAGGATGAAATGAAACCATCAGAGACCTCATTTCCTTCTGCTACCCACCAGGCCTTCTCCTAGGCTACATACCTGGGATCTTTAATAGCATTACTGGGCCCACAGTGAGTAAACTTATCTCAGAAGGAGTATACTTGACAACCTAGTTTTATCCTAGAGGATAACAGTAATTGAGGAAGTAAATAGTAAAAACTAGGCCATAAGACATCTCAAAATAACTTTGGGAATAGCAATTGCCACTTATTGTACTCACATGTCGAGCTATCCACAAAGGAAGTTCATACCCTCCCTACAGTCAACAAACTTCAACCATACCACATCTCAGAAATAGGTACCATGGCAACCAGGGTAGACTATATAGGACGGCCACCTCAAAGAGCCCTTGTTGGACTTAATAGCAAATGGAAACTCCATGGAGTCCATGTAATAGAAGGAGAGATACATAGCAGCCAGAGAAATGAGAGCAGTGGTGAGAAAAGGCTTCCTGGAAAACCTGACCTTCAAGGTCACCCTTGCACCTAGGGTTCTGACCTCTTTGGAGCTGTGTCTATGGTGCAGGCCAGGGCTCTGAAGTCTATGGCACACAGCCATACACATACGGGTACAGATGACATGGAATACGATAGTTTTAGGAATTCACCCCTAGGTCTTTAACCTGCTTACCTGGATCTCAATTCCTCTGTAAAATTTCAATCAAAACAGATTTACTCCTTTTTCAGGAATGATAAACACAAAGCCCCTATATTGCAGAGTGCTCAATATGTTCAACAAATTTTATAAAAATCTGTCCATCAAGAACAACTCTATCTTCTTTGATAAATTGACTTGTGCTTTTTTTTTTTTTTGGAGAGATTTTCACTGTAGAGCGCGTGCGCTCGCCAGACAGACAGAGAGAGACATAGAGACAGAAAGCGAGAAATCACCCCCCAGGGGGGATGGTCACGCCGCAATCCCTTCTCCTCCATTCTCCTCTCGGGATCTTGGGCATGCACGCACATGCGCCCGGCATGAGTTTTAAGCCACCGGGTCTGGGACACGAACCGCGGTCGACTACGTGGGAGTCCAGTGACATAGCCATTACGCTAACTGCTGGTTCCCGATAAATTGACTTGCTTTGAGAAACATATATGAGACTGAGGGACTTAGACACTCTTCTTTTAGCAAATGTTTGACCAAAATTTAGGAAGTAAAGTGAAATACAGGATGGTCACCCAGCAAAATCCCCTGGTCTTCCATTACCTATGGTAACCTAATAGAAGTTCTTCCTACTACTTTAATTTTGACTGAAAAGTGTTTGGGATAAAGCAAATATTTTGCATGTTGATTTTGTACCTATGACTGGGGACTCCAAGAATTGTGGTCTTTAGAGAAATAAACATGCTTCCATCAACTTCTAAGAATGAATATTTTGTTATTCCTAGCAAATGTATTGATGATTCCAATTTAAATTATAATTACAAGTGGAACCAGGGCCTATCAAAAGACAATTCCTCCATCAATCAGTCAAGAGAAAATGGGGAGAAGAGTGCAGGTGTGCCGTAAAAGCAGGGACACTTTAACTCATTATCCCAGGGGAGGCTAATTCCTTCATATTTTACCCTGGATATTTCACTCCAGAAGGGATAAGGTAACTCAGCACACGAAAAAAATGGTGAGAACCTGGCTCAGATGGTTTCCCACACAGTTTTCCTTCAGAAACACAACAGGAAATTTGTGGTCCTGTCTGATAAGGAAGTGATTGATCAAGCTCATATTCATCAAACTCCCATCAGTAAAGCAAGGTCATGATAAGAAGTCACCAGGAAAAATTCATGACATATTTTTCTTTTTTTTTTCTCTGAAAAAAATGTGTCTTTACTTTTTTCACATTGTAAGACATTAGAGCATTAAAGATGAGTGTTTAGGAACAAGATTTAGGCTGAAGAACATCATAAATGTTGCATTTTAGTCACCAGTCCTGGGTGTCCTCCAATGTGAGCTGTTTCTTTAGAAAGAGATATAGTGAGCCAGCAGGTGGCATGGGGGCTAGGTGATCAGATCCCCCATGGCTTACTGCAGTTTGCAATTGATCATTGTCTTCAAAATCAAACCAGTTGAATGTGCATATATGTATAAATTCACAAGATAAGATTAGAGGGCAAAGGATACAATATGACAATCACCCCTGAGAGGAGCTTTCAAAACTCCCCTGTCTCTCCTCATTCTGACTGTTTCAGTCTAGCACACATGACCAAAGTAATGTTAAAAATAGCAATAGCATTGATTCAAAAATTTAATTAATTTAAGTACCATGTGTCCCTAATAAAATTTCTCAAAGTAGAATATATCCTATATCCATCACCTTTGGTATCAACACAGTGGGACTCAGTTCTAGAATGTATTAAAAGACTTTATATTTGAAATCTCATAACTTCCTGACAAGTAAAAATAAGTCCTAAAAGAAACTGCTCGTACCCTAATACCCAGTAAATTCCCACTTATTTCCCAGAAATAAGTCAAGAGATACCTTCTGTCAAATCACAGACTCACCAATTTTCAACCACCAAAATACAAAGCAGAGCACCACATCAAAAACTATGACATGTAGAAAACCCTACTGAAAGCTTAAATGCTGAACAGAAGTATCTTTCTCTTCTTATTCTCAAATGTATTCATCGATTCTCAGTCAAGACTTTGTCTCATTCTTCCCAATTCCCCGGTCCTAGCAAGATGGAGGACTTTCTTTTCTTGTCCTCTTTCTCTTCCTTACCGGCAGCCCTCTGATCATGATTCAGCCAGACTGGAGCCCTGGGACAGACGCCGACACCTAAGACCTCAAATTATAAAACTAAGGTTGGAAAATACAGGGACAACTCTAGGAGACAAGGAGTAGCCAAAGATCTTTTAAATAAGACTCCCAAAGCATAGGCAATAATCCTTAAAATAAACAGGTGGGACAATACCAGATAAGAAGTTTCTGCACAACAGAGGACACAGTAACAAGTGTGAATTGACAAACGTCAGAACGGGAGAATATTTTTGTAAAATCTGCTTAGACAAGAGACTGATATTCAAAATAC
>NW_006204179.1:0-1036 GCF_000334495.1 Tupaia belangeri chinensis | reverse complement strand
TTTTTTTTTAATTTATTTACTTTTTACTTTTCTGTGTTAAACATTAAGACACAGAGACCAGCAGATGTCATAGCTGTTACATCACTTTATTCCCACTAAGTTAACTGCAGTTCGAGTCTTGGAGCCAGTGACTTGAGACATGCCAGGCAAGTGTGTGTGCGTGCCCAAGATCCTGAGAGGAGACTGAAGGAGAAGGAATCGTGGCATGGCTATTCCCTCTAGGGTGGTGGGGGGGGCTGTCATTTCTTGCTTTCTGTCTCTCTGTCTCTCTCTGGCAAGCATACATATCCTATAGCAAACATCCCTCTCTAAAAATAAAAAATAAAAAAGACTGAGACACAAACACATACAGTAGCCTAGGCCTATTTAGGGTAAGCATCAACTCCACTGTCTCCCACTTCTACATATTTTTCCCCTAGAATGGTCATGATGAATAAAACAACATGACATTAAATCAAGCACAAGAGAAAAATGATACAGTCAAGAGACTTGGTAAACACATGGTCTATAAGGCTGCTGCTGGTGGACCATGACCCACTGTTTTACAATTTTACAGTAAAGTTTTTTGCATGTAGGTAGATATACATTATAAAATATTGATAAAATATACAGTATAATGAATATATAAGCCACTAACAGTTGCTTATTATCATTATCAAGTATTATATACTGTACACATTGAATGTGCTCTACATTAATACAACTAGCAATATAGCAGGTGAATCTACATGTGCACACACATGCTAATACTGCGTTATGGTACAGTGTCCTGATGGTTACAACAGCTTTGAATGAAAGAAATTGTTCAGCTCAGTGATAATCGTATGGGACCACATTTGTATATGCAGGATCTCATTAATCACAACTTTGTTGTAAAACACATGGTTATCATAATTATAGAAATAGATTTATAGATATACAAACAATAATTACTGTAAGATACAGACATATTGGTCTCTTGGTTAAAAAAATTGAAATCCAGGGACCAGCAGTGAGCGTGATGACTGTCGCTGGACTCCCACAGAGTTGACCACGG
>NW_006204178.1:8658-12018 GCF_000334495.1 Tupaia belangeri chinensis | reverse complement strand
TGCAGACTCAGTCTGCCTGGTGTCCGGAACTTCTGACCAGCGATTGCAGGTGGTGGGGGGTTGGAGTTTGCCTTAAAGTCCTAGGCAACCAACCTGGGGTCCAAGGAGGAAGAACGGTGGGGATGTGAGGAGGTTTGGAAGGGTCGGGCCTGCAGCCTCAGTCTGCCTGGTATCCGGAACTGCTCAAGAGAATGTATTTGTTTCTCATGCCCACCATTTTCTGCTTGCTCACTCACCCTTTGTTCAATGACCCAATAATGAATTTTGCCAAACTATAATCCAAGATATACTTGGTGCTTGATAGAACACAATATCCGTACTTGTTAAAGGAAATTGGGATTACCAGGGCCAAGCCTGTTTTTTTTTTTTTTTTTTTTCAGAAAATTTCACCACAATCCAGGATAGAGGCATTTATGTTTCACCACTCATGCAAGTGCTTAAGAGAACAAAGTAACTCAGAAGAGAGGGATGACCTCAGACAGAAGTGCCATGGTAGTGATGACGCCAAAAATAAAGACATAAATTAACCATAGTGGATGGTCACAGATACTCCAAGAACAATGTGTAGAGGTGGAAACTAGCACAGACATTGAAGGAGAGATTAGATGTGCCAAGAGCAGAGGGTCTGTTAGAGTCTGCTTCTATGCTAAAGAACACCAGAGTTTACCAGGGCACCCCCACTCACGCAAGAGCACAAGGTCTGTTAGAGTCTGCTTCCGTGCTAAAGAGCACTAGAGTTTACCAGGGCGCCCCCACTCACTTCACACAGATCCATTGATTCCAACACCGTGCATCTACCGGTGTGTTCAGGTGACAGAGGTGTTGTCACAGACTAGGAAGATTGCCAGGTTGACTTATCCACCTCTATTCTGTGCTTTCAACTTAGCCCTGGATTTTGACTCAAAGCATGCAGTCCATTGAGGACATGCCTACCCATGCTGTCTTCCTAGATAGAGGAGCAATCACAAACCACATGGATGCTACCTGAAAACCAGTCCAAGACTTATTCTTTTTCTCTTGGGAATACTCACTGGCCTCATCCACAGTAGAGCAGAGTTCATCCCGATCACATGCAGAAACAGGCTTGTGTGGAAGGAGGTGGGTGTCAGGAGAGTCAGTGTTACAGGAATGAATCAGAGTCTCCTTGTCCAGTGTGCTCTGCTCAGGTTGTTTTATTTTCTCATTCCTGGGAAGCTGGTACTTCCTGAACACAAAGCTACGTAGAAAACAATGTTAATCAAGGAAGACTTTGACTCCACAGTCTTGTGTATCCTGATAAATGTGGAAGTGAAAGGTCATAGATGGTACTGAGGCTTGATTTCAAAGAAGGAAAACGAAAGTATCCTCTGACTAGAGCAGAAAGTAGTTGATATAGGAATGGGTATATAGGAAGGTCAGGGACACGGGA
Source organism: Tupaia belangeri chinensis (assembly GCF_000334495.1). Lineage (NCBI taxonomy): Eukaryota > Metazoa > Chordata > Mammalia > Scandentia > Tupaiidae > Tupaia > Tupaia belangeri. The sequence goes on along the minus strand of NW_006204178.1, from coordinate 10,610 downwards.
TAAGCAGATGCTCAGTGTGATGAACAGGTGATATGCACATGAGTAAGGTATTTCTACTGCTGTTCATGTGTTAGTCATGAGAGGGAACACATGATGGGAACTAAGAGTTGTTACAAACCCAAAGCAATCTTATTTCACTTGCCTAAATGTGCCCACTAAATAAAGACGTTTAAGGCATTTGGTATTTTCTTTTTTTAAGAGAAATTTTTGCTACAGGGCACGTGCACTTGCCGGAGAGACAGACCAAAAGTGAACATTCACCTCTGAGAGGGGTGGCAACCCAACAACCCCTTCACCTCTTGGGTTTTGGGGCACACACACACAAGCTTCTGGCATGAGTTTTAAAGCACCAGATCCAGCACTAGAACTTTGGTGGACTACATGGGAGTCTGGCAATGTAACTATTACACACACTGCTTGTCTCAGCTAAAGGAATTTTTACTTCAGTGGCATCCTGAGCATTTGAGACACCATTCTCTCAATCTTATGATGTTATAGAAATTTTTGGTCTGTTTCTATAATTGCCATAAACCCCTGCCAACCTGTCCACTCAGGAGAGAACAGGTGATCCTTCTGAGTGTAGGAAATCCAGGAGATTGACTGAGGGCTCCTAATCATGAGAACTTCTATGAGGGTTTCACCCTGTCTTTTAGATTAAAAAAAGAGAGAGAGAGATTCCTGCAGAAGTCCTTTGTTCTGCTAGCTATCACCATTGATTAGGATTAGCACAGGGAAAACTTGTTTTTGGGCAAGGACATCTGTTGTCTTGCCAGTATCACTACTCTTCATGTGAAAAGGAAGCCATGTTGTAAGCCAGCACACTCTGTCTTACCGGGAAAATTCTTTGTTGTGGGCTGTACTCATTTTCCTCAACAGGGCAATCTTGTAGAGAACCTGCTCAAATTGTTGTTTAAACTGCCTCTGTTCCTCTTCCCGATGTTCCACATCTTTGATTGCGCATTGCAGCTGGGTTTGAGAGGCCACCTGAGTCTCGGTGAGGCATTCAGTTTGGGGAGAGTGATCTGTTGAGCAAAATATGGGAGCATTTCTGTCATGATGTCGAATCCAATGGAGAACTTGTGCCCACGCCCACCTATGCTGACAGACTGAAACTTCATAAGGAAGAAAGACCCTGCATAGATGGAAGAAGTGAGTGTTGTTCCCATTTATTATATACTCTGGACAATATTGCATCTCTCTGTTAGAAATGCTCTTTAATACACTGAGTTCAGATGGCTAGCTCTACTGTTAGAGCATTCTGTTTTCTCATGCTCCTGATTTTCTACATACAGAATATATGTTTAATCATCAAATATTGAATTTTCCAAAATGTAAATGCAAAATAACCTTGGTGATTCCCAGATCAATATCCTTGGTCCTTTCTGGTAATTGGGATTGTTAGGGCCATGCTTTGTGTTCAGGGACTATTCCAGTAGTCAGTGACAGTGAAGACACACCAAATAGATGGACGGGGATGGCAGTACAAGATGTCAGGACAGAGGAACCATGGTAATGAAATCTCCAAAAACATAGGCAAGATAACCACCCACCATGGATAGCAATAGATGTTCAAAGAACATTGTTTGAATGTGAAAATAATATTGAAGAGGGGCCCATATTGAAGAGATGATGTAATGGTTGTGTAACTGGACTCCCTTGTAATCAACCATAGTTGAAGTCCCAGACCTGGTGGCTTTAAACTTATGCTAAGCATGTGTATGTTTGTTCACAAAATCCTATGAAGAGAATGGAGGAGAAATAATTGGTCAGGGACTATTCCAGTAGGCAGTGACAGTGAAGACAAACCAAATAGCTGGACGGGGGTACAAGGTGTCAGGACAGAGCTACCATGGTAATGAAATCTCCAAAAACATAGGCAAGATAACCACCCACCATGGATAGCAATAGATGTTCAAAGAACATTGTTTGAATGTGAAAATAATATTGAAGAG
>NW_006204178.1:6896-7731 GCF_000334495.1 Tupaia belangeri chinensis | reverse complement strand
CTGCCAGGGGATGGTTAGAAGGCTTGTGCAGGGATATGGGAAGCAGCAGGTACTCTGTGAGCTGACAAGACTACACAGACATGAGGAAAGAGATGCCACACCCTTACATGGTACAGTCAGGACAGTCAGTAGGCGATGAGAATCATAACAATTATTAAAAACATAATGCAGTTTCTTCCACTTTATTTCCGGGACCCAGTGAGTAAAGGCTCTCAGGGCATTGTTTTCTCACTGACATCCTGTGCTTTCTGGATTATATTTTCTCAGTGTACTGATGAAAGAGTAGTTTTCAGTCTTGGTGAATTTTTTGCTGTGAAATGCCAGCCAAAAAAACCTAGGACACTCTTGCAGAAATAAAAAGCTTCTCCTTTGTGTGTGTCCACTGACATGGAACATGGCGATTCCCTGTGTGTAGTAAGCCCATGGAATTGGTCTTGATTCCCACTCTTGATAAATTCATAAGAAGATTTAACTTTATTTTGGCATGAAAAAAAAGACATTTCACAGAGAAACCCTCTTTTCTGCTTGCTATCACCACTAATCAGGAACAGTGGAAGGAAAAGAGGATTCTGGGCAAACATATTAGCTGTCTTGCCAACATCCCTTGTTCTCATCTGAACAGGAGACCACCTTGTATAATAGCACACCCTCTCTAACCTGGAAAATTCTTTGTGGTAGGCTGTACTCATCTCCTTTAACAAGGCAATCTTTTTCAAAACGTTTTCAAATTGTTGTGTCAGCTTACTGTGGCCCACCTTTTCATGTTCCACCTCTTTTAATGCACTTTGAGGCTTAGTTCCAGAGTTCATCTGAGTCTTGCAGAAGCATTCAGTTT
>NW_006204178.1:3979-5330 GCF_000334495.1 Tupaia belangeri chinensis | reverse complement strand
CGCACATCAATGTTTATTGTGGCACTATTCATGATTGCTAAGACATGGAACCAACCCAAATGCCCCTGTACAGATGAATGGGTTGAAAAACTGTGGCACATATACTCTCTGGAATACTATTCTGCCATAAACAACAACAACATAACCCTGGCTTTTGACAGGAAATGGAAGACTATGGAAGATTTACTGCTGAGTGAAGCAAATCAGACTATGAAGGAGAGATATTTTATGTCCCCACTTAATATATACTGAGTGTCCACACTCTATGACTGAATCTGACTGACTAAAGGATGTACAGACACAAGAGATGTGTGTAATTGCCAGAGGTAGTGTGCATGGAGGAGTGGGGTCTGGGGAAAAACATTTGGAGGAGGGATATGGAGACAGAGCATTGACGGGATGGGGAGGTAATGGTGTAATTGGTTGAAGATATTTTGATCAACTACATTGGAAAGAAATGTTCACATATTAAAATGTTCATTTTGTAAGTTAAATAATGTGAATGATAGTATAAAAAAGAAAAGAAAAAAATATTTTTAAAGGAAAAAAACGATGGGCAGCCCTGCTCTTTCAGAGGCTATTCTTCTGTCTCTTGCTCAGCAGTTTGTACATAGGCACCCACTACATGTTCAGTCTACCAATTATGAAGTTCTCCAGTTATCACCCAATATATCCTTGGTGCTTCCCAGAACACTATGTCCTTGTACCTTTAGGAAGATTGGAATTGCCAGAATCATACCTTGTCTCTCAGGGACATTAGAGCACATGCAATGATACTGGTTTTTATATTCTTGGACTTGGATGACTGTTTATGAGGACAACTCAACTAGCAGATAAGAGACTGGAGCTCAAAGCAGAGGAACCCTGGTAATGACACCTCCAGAAACAGGGACAGCTGAGGACATGATGAATAAGGTGGTTGGATTCCTCATGGTCAACTACAAAGATGACTAGCACAGGAGCTTGAAAATCACCCCTTTTGCATGTGTGTATATGTTGAAATATCCTGAGAAAGTAATGGAAAGGAAGGGCTACAGCATTGCCACTTTGCATATAGGAAGTGCATTCTTAATTTCTTTTTCACTTTCTCAATCTAAAAAGCACATAGGAAATAATGAATGAAACTACAAGTAAAACCTAAAGCAATGGCAAGAAAACCACCTAAGGACGATGGCCCCAGTTTCTTCAGAAACATCGTTTGAATGTAAACATTAGCAACACTGGTCTTAAATGGTATGTCATAGTGGTTTTGATTTACGTTTCCCTCAGAGTAAGAGAGAATGAACATATTTGTATATGCCTTTTGGTCATTTGTTTGTCTTTCTTAGAAATTTATCTGTTTAGGTCATTT
>NW_006204178.1:1908-3358 GCF_000334495.1 Tupaia belangeri chinensis | reverse complement strand
TTGGGGGAGGTGGGACATGCAAACTGGTTTAGGTGAGCAGCACTCTACCCCATGGGCTACAGAGCCCATAAAATAATTAGAGACACCAGATACAGTGTGCGAAAAGGGTGGGTGATGGAGGAGAGTCTGGGGAAAGACATTAAGGAGAGAGGTAGAGAGGCACGGCTTTTATAGGACAAAGAATTGGGTTATTAACTGTTGAAGATAAAGTGTAGGGTATTCTCAACTGGGCTAGTGAGAAATGTATACATGTTGGAATATTCACTTTGCAAACTAACTGACATGAAAACATGCAAACTGGGAAAATCTATGATGTAAGCAGTAAAGATGAACAATGATTAAATTTAAAAATTTAACAAGACAATGTAGTAGAGCAAGTTACAGTAACAGAAGAAATTCTGTCCATAAATTCTGTTAAGGCAATAGCTGAGATTGAGAGTATACCCCTGGCTGATCGCAAGTTCCTAGAGCTATTCCAACACCATGCATTTATTTGCCTGTGAGTGCTATGATACTGTCAGTGTGGTCATACACTGGGAACAGTAAGAAGTCTCCTCATGTGATTATTCTCTGTGCTTACAACTCGATTGCAGAGATAGACTCTATCCAGTGCCTGCTTGGGGAGAGACAGCTCTGTTCCTGGACAGAGGGCTGCACACAGACAATATTGAGACTATAGGAGGAATAGCAACCTTATTCTGCTTTCATAGGAATACTCACTTGCCACATCCACAGTAGAGCACACCTCACGCACATCAGACAGGCAAATGTGTTTGTCACGAGCCATGTCTGAGTCAGAAAGCCATGTCTGAGTCAGAGAATCCAGCATTGTGAGAAACAGACCGATTCTGAAGCACTGGTGTGTTCATCTGACTCCCTTCTTCATTCTCAGGCAGCTGCTCCATCCGGAACACAGAGGCATGTGAAGAACTAAATATTAAACATGGACTAATTGAACGCCATGTTTTTATGGTGAGTCTTGAATGATTATGTGAGTGAGAAGTCAGAAAACCCAGAGAGACTGTCTTTTCAAAGAGGGGGAACCGAACTATCCACATCTGACTAGGACAGAGGCTGGCTGCCATGGGGTTAGGTTGACATAGAGAGGGTTATGAAAAGTAACCAGTGCTCCGTGAAAGAGCCTCAGAACACACACCAGGATGGTGAATCTAATCTGCCCACATGGGCCAGTCACAGTAGACAATGCACTTGGAAGGCCTTATAAAATCATGGTTCCAACCCAGTGCAATTCTGCTCCAGTTTACTTCCGGACAAACAGTGGATAAAGGGTGCCAAGACATGCTGGCTCACAGAGGGCAAGGGCCCTCTCTACCTTATTCTCTCCATATTATATGATTGGGATCATTGTTGTAGTTACATTTTGGGCTGTGAAATCTTAGCCAACAAGCCCAGAACAATTTTGGAAAAATTAATGCATCTCATTCAGGTC
>NW_006204178.1:0-1526 GCF_000334495.1 Tupaia belangeri chinensis | reverse complement strand
TCAAGGCCAGCAGAAAGATGAATGCAGGCACATTTGTCCTGACAGGAAACTCTGGCAAAGGAAAGGAATGCTGTGCCTTGGTAGACAAAAGCTAGCATGGGCAGGCTGGACCCCCAAATCTGGAGAATGGTGCATTTGTGTGTTTTCAATACCCTGCATCTCACTGATTTCAAGAGCCCTGGCCTACTCTTACAGAAGCCACTCTGGGTCTCATGCTCACCAAGGTTCCCATGCTCACCAAACATTGGTTCAATCACCCCATCACGAGGTCTGCCAAAGTTCAACCAATCTTATCCTTGGTACTTCATGAAGCACAAGATTTTGAGTCATTTTTATGAAGACTGGGATAAGAAGAGCCAGGTAGTCTCATCAGAGCAAGTCCCAGCCCAGGCAAGACAGTGGTTTTCATGTTTTCACTCTTGGATGATTGCTTATGAGGACTAGTCAGCTGGGAGGAGGGGGAATGGAACTCAGAGTGAAGGAACTATGGTAATAAGAACCCCAAATAGGTCCAAATGATGACCTGAACACAAATGTAATTGAATCCCTGAGAATGTAGTGTACAACTTGAGTTACATGTCCTGAGGCATCACCATGACTGTTTGCACATATGGGTTCCTACCCAAACCCTGATAAGTAAAACAGAGGAGAAATGTAGACATGATCATTATACTGGCGAGTGCTTTCTCACATTGTCTCTTTGTCTCTGTCTCTGATTCAAGCAGGTTCCCTAGAGCAAAAGTAAAAAGTCACAGATCCTCAAAGAATATTCTTTGTGTGTAAACGTTAGCAAGCCCATGGAAGGTAAGAGCAAATTAAACGATAGAAGTTGTGTCAAATACTGTTTATGTGATAAGGCATGGCAGAGATGGTGAGGATACCCCTGGTTTATTCACACTGCATTGATTCTAACACTGTACATTGGCCAGTAAGTGCCGGGTTGCAGGCAGTGTGGCCAGACGCTAGAAACAGTGAGAATGAAGTCACCTCACATGACTATCTGTGCTTACAACGCGTAGAGTTAGACTCCAACTGAGGTGGCTATACAGGGCCTATGTGGGTAGAAATAGCTCTCTTCCCAGACAGAAGGCTGCACACAAACAATATAGAGGCTCCCCGCTAGAGCAGTGGGAGCTTTATTCTTATGAGAATACTCACTTGCCACTTCTGCAGTAGAGTTTGCCTGACTCACAGCAGAGAGGCAAACTTGTGTGTCGAGAGACAGGTCAGCGCCAGAAAATTCAGCATCATAAGAAATGCTCAAATTCCCTTCTTCAATGATGTTCATTGTGAAGGGACTCCCTTCCTCCTTTTCAGGTGGCGGCTCAGTCCTGAACATGTTAGCACGAGAACCAGATTTTAAACATGGAAGAATAAGAGGTGACACTTTTGTGGTGATTGCTAATTGGAATCAGAGAAGGCAGAAGAGTTGGCTTTTCAAGGGACAACCAGACCATTCACAAGTGACTCGGAGAGAGGGTAGACCCAGTAGCTCCCATGGGGTTGTGTTGGGGGGAGAGAGAGGG
>NW_006204177.1:16670-17015 GCF_000334495.1 Tupaia belangeri chinensis | reverse complement strand
TCCTTCAAATAAAGAAATAGTGTACACACACACACACACACACACACACACACACACAAAATGGCCTCAGGGCCAGCAGGTGGTAAGGTGGTTAAGGTTTTGAACTCCCCCAGGGTTAATTGCAGTTCGAGATGTTGTTGTTGTTGTTGTTGTTTTTTCCCTTTCTATTTATCTCTGATGTGTGCACATGCCCTATAACCAAAAAAAAAAATCATGAATTAATTTAATTGAATAATTCTTTAAATAAATTAAAAATAGAGGCCAGCAGGTAGGTTAGTAATAATGGTGCTAGATTTAGTGGCACACCATGATTCCAGTCCTGCAGTGTGAACTCATACCAAGCAC
>NW_006204177.1:15820-16402 GCF_000334495.1 Tupaia belangeri chinensis | reverse complement strand
AAAGATTTTTGCTATAGGGTGCATGTGCTTGCCAGAAAGACAGAGAGAGACGGAGAGACAGAAAGTGAAAAATCACCCCCCAGAAGGGATAGCCACACCGCAATCCCTTCTCCACTATTCTCCTCTTGGGATCCTGGGCATGCATGCATATGCGCCCGGCATGAGTTTAAGCCACCAGGTTCAGGGAGTTTAGTGACATAGCCATTACAGTAACTACTGTGCCTTCATAAAATTTCTTATATGAGTACAGAAGTGACCAAAGCAAATGGGACCAAAGCCAAGGGGAACAAAGACAAGATTGCAATTCTGAGTCTGGCCTCGAACTTCAAACCAAGGGGTGGATGGATGTTGACTGAGCATGATGTTGGACAGAGAAACAAGATCCGTGAAGAGGTGATGGTGATGGTGATGGTGATGATGTGGTGAGGTGAGCATGATGGGAACAACACTCAAGGTGGTTAGGTTGGGTGGAGCCATGTGGAAGGAAGATACAGAGAAAAATACTTCATGAATCTCACATAGAAATCTTCCAATTGGATAAGGAATGCAATGTCCTTATCTAACAATTGGATGAGGAATGCA
>NW_006204177.1:13988-15343 GCF_000334495.1 Tupaia belangeri chinensis | reverse complement strand
TTTTTTTGAATTGTATATAAATGTAATGGAAAAAATTGATGCAACATTCACTTTCTTGTTTTGATTTTATTGGTACCAAAATGTATAAGTCCATAAGAGTTGAAGGTGTTCTACATCAGTATTTCCATTATTGGGGCCCCACCTTCCACTCCTTTAGATGTGTATCAATGTTAATTATGCATGTCTCCATTTTTAGGGAAGTTCAGTTTAAGATTTTGATTCAACTTAATTTTTCTCACTCAATTATGCCTTTTCAGAAGGAGGCACAGAATAGCACTTATTTGGCAAGCTCAAATTCTGAGGTATTGTTCGAAATCCTTATTCATTTTGTGCCATCACACAGATAGTGACTCTTTTGTTGTTGTTGTTGACATGTCTGTAAATTTATTTCCTACATCATGGGACACCTCATTGAAACTGATTCTGTTTGGGTTTTGGTGAATCAAAAAGAAATAATAAAAAAACACCATGTATACCCTTTTCTTTACACAACCACCACACATTTTTTTTTCTTTCCCTTTCTTTTTTTAATTTTTTTTCTTTTTTATTTTTACATTAATTCACTATACATCATTATAGTATACAAAATGAATTTTCCATCCAAAATATACTGTCTATTGGTGCAATAAATCACATCAACATACATACAAATAATTTTCCATTCCATATGTCTTGTATATTTTGCTTTTTTTTTCCATCCTTGATTCCCTATCCCTAACCCTCTGCCCTGTCCAACCCTCCTCCCACATTGTCTCTGGTATCCATGGTTGCTTTCTATGCTTCCCTCCCCCCATTTAATTTATTTGCTAATGAACATAATTTGTCTAAATATTTGCAATAGCAAGCACAGCTGATATATACTTACACATGAATCCATGTCTGACTTTAGGCATAAACCTCAGTGAGTAGAATGAACATACTATGAAATAGTACCTAGCTGGGGCTATATAGCTTACAAATACAGATTTTTTTTTTAATTTCAATAACAGTTTTAGTGTTTTTGTTTCTTCTGAAAATTTTTTTTAATTAATTTACATTCATTCCCTGAGAATCATCACAACATACTAAATTTGATTTCCCATCTAAATAAACTGCATAGTGGCTTAATCATGCATGTTATCATCCATAATATTCCAGTTCTACTTTCATATACATATATATATATATATATATATATATATATATATATATATATATATATATATATATATATATATATATATGTGTGTGTGTGTGTGTGTTTTACCCCATGTATGACCCCCCCCCTGCCCTATTCCACTCTCTTATTACACTATCTCTGCTGTCTACAGTTGTCTTCAATTCCTTTTCCCCCAACATTTTGTTGACCACACAAT
>NW_006204177.1:11143-13011 GCF_000334495.1 Tupaia belangeri chinensis | reverse complement strand
TCCTGGAACTCTTCAACTCCTTTCTCCTTCCTCTTCAGAAGTTCCTTGTCTCTCTTTTCTTCCATCTCTGTTAGCTTTGCCATTATGAATGTTCTGAATTCTTTATCAGACATTTCCATTATTTCCATTGAGCTGTGTGTGGATGGAGTGGAGCTATCCTTTTCCCTTGTGGGAGAGGTATTTTCCTGCTTCCCCATATTTCTTGTGGTCCTGCAGCAATTTCTAGTCATCTGGTGGATGGTCATTTTTTCCCTAAATTTGGAAGTTCAATGATACGAGTTCTGTATGCTGGAGGCCAAATTATCAGTGGGACCTCTTCATTTCTCCATTTCCCCAAAATGGCTAGATCACAGGAGCCACGGAGCTGTCTCTTGAAGAAGGCCTGTTCCGTTCAGATAATGACTCTTTCAGATACTTCCTGTGTGTTTTTTGATGTCCAATAACCTGTTTCTGATTAACTTGGTCACTGTTGTTTTTCTTTCTTTCTTTTTTTGGAGAAGTTTTTTTGCTATAGGGTGCATGTGCTCAGCAGAAAGACAGAGAGAAACAGAGATAGAAAGTGAGAAATCACCACCCAGGGGGTATGACTATGCCACAATCCCTTCTCCATTTTCCTCTCGGGATCATGGGCATGCACCACACACACGCCCCTCGTGAGTTTAAGCCACCGCGTATGGGACTCGAACCGTGGTCAGCCACATGGGAGTTCAGCGACAAAGACGTTACACTAACTGCTGGTTCCATTACTGTTTTTCTTTCATCGAAGACTCTCACATTCCTCCTTTCTGAGTCGATCACTGATGACCAGTAAGGGAGTGCTACCCTCTCTTGTTCTTTAGGCCAGAGAACAGGAGGATGTTGACAGACACAGAGACATCGGAATACGAAGAGAAGTAGCACATGCCTGGGTTTCAAGCAAGCCACACTTATGTGAAAAGGAGAAAGTCCTCAACAAAATCCAGGATGGGAATACGATATGAAATGCTATTTCAGAGCTGTGAGGACACAGCCTGACCAGACAAACAGAAGTAGGCACCCGCTATTGCTACTCTGAGGAGGGAGAGCCCAAATGTGTGCAGGAAATGAGAGCTTGGCAGAGAGATGTTGTAAAGTGAGTTTATTTATTTTCCCATGAGAGAGAGAGAGAAAGAGAAACAGGTAACCCTAAGAAGGTGCCCATCCCATGACCCATGCCCTGCTCCAGCCAGCCAGGATCCCAGCATGTCCCTGCTATGCACAGGGAGACCTGGGGATGGGCACATGGACCTCCCCATGTGTCTTGAGCATCACAGATCACTGCATTGCCACCACTCTGCCCAGCTGTCCAGGACAGAGGTGCTTAACAATGGAATGGAGGGCCAGGATGCAGCATTGTGGTTACAGCCATGGAGCCCACAAGACTGACTGCACTGTTTGAGTCTCACACTTGGCAGCTCATGAAAAATGCTGTGTGCATGTGTGTGTGTGTGTGTGTGTGTGTGTGTTTGTCCAGAATCTTGAGTACAGAATGGAAGAGAAGGGACTGCAGTATGACCATCACTCCTGGAGGTTTCTTTCTCACTTTCTCTCTCTCTGTCTCTCTTTCATGTTATGCAGTGGAAGCATGTGCCATATAGGCAAAAAAAGAGAGAGAGAGAGAGAGAAGAATAGAAAAGGACACCTGTATGTATCACTTCTAAGATTTGTGTGTAATAAGAAAGTAGAATTAACCACTATTCAAAATGGTCCAGCAGATCCCTTAGTGCCAAAAATATACTTTTTTCTCAAATGCTTATTTTGGTTTCAATTTACAAAATAAAAATATGATTTCTACATTTAAATGAACATAGAGGCAGATCATGTGGTAGCTCTGACCGGAGAGAGCCTGA
>NW_006204177.1:9653-10973 GCF_000334495.1 Tupaia belangeri chinensis | reverse complement strand
CTGCCTCCAGTGACCCAGTTTCTCTCAGAGCAGGTAGCATCTCTGATGGTGTCTCTTGTGTTCTTGCAGAGACTCATGACACAGCCCTCAAATCACGTCATGTCCCATTTCTGAATAGTAATAGTTTTATGGTTATTTTTAATGTTTATAATCAAGAAATACTTTAATATTTCTTATCTCATTTCAGTCTCAATGCTGCATCTGTGAAACTTTTGGGCTCAAGGTGGTACTTCAAACACAGACTGCAAAGACAACCCATTCACAGCTACAACCTCCTCCCTCACTGCAGATTCTCACACACTGACAAGAGGTAATCAGTAAAAACACAGATATTGTACCCAAATTCTTTAGTCCAGTTCTGTCCACACATGTTTGAGGGGAAATCCCATGATTTTGGTCATGGCTGGGGCACTGCCTCCTGTGTGTGTAGTTCATTCTCTCTGCTCAGGCCCTTCCTGGGTGCCTCGCCTTCACATTTCTCATCAAGGCCTTTTCCCATACTCCTCCCTGGAGGGTGTGCTTCCTGCCCTTCATCACTGCCAGCCTTCAGCTTCTCCAGCTCTTCACCTCATGAAGTCACTCAGCCACCTCCTCAACTCCCACCATTCTCTTTCTCACACCTTCATCCCCTTCTCCCTTTTCCCTCAGCATCTGGGGTTGAGCTCTACCTTCTGCTGTTCCAGGGCCTCATGGAGGGTGGGCTGGGGTGTGGACAGCACTCCCTGGCTTATTTCAGCCTCTCCTGTGACTCCTTCCTTCTCCATTGCATTGTCCACCTGCTCTCCTTCCTTTTTTCCTTATGCTGCAAATGCTAGCATTTGGTCCTTTACTGTCACTTTTCCCTTTCAGGCAGGTCCGTAAAGGGCCACTGTATTTACTTGGAATTTGAGCCACTTTTTGAAGGGTGGTAGGATATAGAAAAAAAAAGACCCGTGGGTCCCAATAGCTTTCTATGGTGCACGTGTCAGATCCAGGCTGCTGGTTGCCAGGTCGCTTCCATGAGACTGTTCATACATGTTTAAAGGACTATTCTAGGCCACTCTTTGTAGCACATGAACTTCCTTGCTGAAGGGATCAGAATGCGAACATTTTCTAAAGTCTACGTATGTGCCAACACTCAGCCAGATGTCCGTCCCTATAAATCATCACGAATGGGCTTAGGATGGCATGACCAAGGACAAGAAGTTCTTGAACATTTAAGAGTATGAAATTATTCTTCAAGGAGTAATTTACACATAAAGAAATAACAGAATCTGTCCAATAAAAGAAAAGAAAACAAAGCATCAGAAGGAGAACGCTTTGAGCAGCTTTGATCTCAGG
>NW_006204177.1:6708-9289 GCF_000334495.1 Tupaia belangeri chinensis | reverse complement strand
GGCAGGAGGAGGAATATTGTTCCCTTGGCAATATTCATGATCACTCTTTTCTTCCTTGGTAGAAAGACTTTGGTTTCCTCCCAGATGTTGTGAGGCAGCTCCAGTCCTGAGGATATGTGTTTACCAAGGTGGTCTGTCCCCAAGGGCTCTGCAGGGAGTCATATAAGGTGACCTGAGGGTCATGACACAGCCAGTCAGCAAAGTCTGGTGAAAGATCTCTGTCCCTTTCCCTGTGGCAGTCTACCTAGTCATCTATGTAGTCTCAAGTGCCATATTGGTATGAGAAACAAAATGGAAATTTTTGAAGCAGATCTTATTTTCTAAGATCATTTGGGCAAAATGAATTGCTTGTTCAACACTTTATATACCATGTCTTACTTTTAAATTATTTATCTATATTTTTCTTGAGCATTTGATTGGAGAGAAGAAAGAGAGAGAGGGAAGGGAAAAACAAGACACCAGGTCGAGGATTTGAACCTTGGAAAACCATGTGGGAGACCAGCTCCTTAACCACAATAACCACCTGATAGCCTCAATCCATATGTTTTAAATCTCAACATGTGTTAGGTTGACCTTAAAATTTTCTCTCCAGAATTAATCCCTGCATTTTCTGTTTTGCTCTATGGTATTAGTCAATTCCCAAAACCTGGTACTTACCATCAACCTGCCTCTAATCTCATCCTGATTCAGACAATTTTATACACTCTTGTTCCAACCTGTTCAATGCTTCTCAAATCTGTCCATATTTCATGTTGTTGGGCCCCTTCTTCTGGTTAGCATGTTCCAGCTCTCTCGTTCTCATGAATGTAAGGGTCCCTGGTTTGATCCTGCTTCCAAATTTTACTCTCTGGCACATTCACCTTTGCATTGCCAGAGACCTCTGTCATATAGAGGTCACAGTCCTGTGACTTCACTAATAAATTTTCAGTGTGTTTTCTTGTCCTCAGACTCTGGTGAACTGAATAGCGGGTTTTGGGAGGACCCTGGCTATTGAGGCCTAAGGAGACAAGGCCCACCGGCACTGGCCTGTGTTAGGATTAAGGTCAGATCCAGAGAGTCGGGTCAGCTAGGCAGAATACAATACCAGATCATGAATGGTGCTTGGCACAGGCTTTCTAGGAATGGGCATTCTGGGGCCAGGAGGGGCTCTATGGGAAGGTGTGGGCAGTTCAGAGTGGGCTGAGCAGAGAAAGGCTGGTAACCTGGGATAAGAGGCCATCATGAGACAGGATGGTGTATAAACTCAGCATTCCCAGGAAGCACTGCAAGTGGCAGCATGCGTGTAGACTTCCCAGGGACAGAGTCATCACTCACATGAAGGTGTCCACAGCTCTCTCCAGCCACTGCCTAACCCAGGGGGCAAGGACAGCAGCCTCTCCTGGTCTATCTCCCACTGGTTAACAGCAGGCTCTGTTCCCAGTTCATGCTGGATTTTGTGCTTCCTGGCCTGGACAGGATTTTGCTATCACACAGTGAAGCTCTCTTATCTCATTCCCACCTAGAAATTTCCATCAAACTACTGACACTTGCCCCAAATAGAAGAACCCACAATGTTGAATCTGATGCCAGGAGTGGCTCGTGCACCACCTACGTGACCAGGAGTCTCTTCCACAGGTTTCCCCTCCCCTGTCACTGTGGCTGCCCTGGGTTTATGCTTCTCGTGAAGGCTTTGGGAAGCGTCGATCACACCATCCTGGGCTGTCTGACACCAGGTGCCCTCGTGACCTTGGGGAAGTCAGCCACCACCTTTCCAGCTCCTCCTCCTCTTCTGACTGTAGAAGAGATGGGCCTGCATAAAGGGCTCTGAGCTGCCTCACATGACCTACTGCCCAGCACTGAGTGCAGTGTCCAGCAGGCCTTGACAACAAGAGCTCCAGCTCCTCACAGACCCAGACACAGGAACTGCCTGGACACTTAGTAGGGGCCTGGGTCTGTTAGGAATCCTGTCCACACTCCTCTGTCCTGACACTTTACCCATGAGTTTTCGTGTGGTTTTTCTTATTTCTTTCTAGGATTTTCATATTTCTGGCAATGTCTTTATGCTCCCTAAATTCCAGAGCTAGGATTCGGATTAGGACGGCCTCAGAGGCACTGAATCAGCCACTTCCCCTCCTTTCTGATGGAATAAAATGACAGCGCCAGAGGAGGGGGTGCACACTCTCTAAGCTTTTCTGGACTCAGGATGGGAAAGTGTAAAAACCACACTTTGCACACAGACAGCTGCGTCCTCCCTCAGGTGGACCCCACTCACTCAGGTGATACCTCCCCCATGTCATCCCCAGTGCTCTCCCCATGACGTAAGTGCTCTCAGTGACAGAGAGTGAGGTACACTCCCCTGGGTTACCTCAGATTGCCCTAACTCATAGCGTGTCAGGAAAAGGGGCAGAAATTCTCCAAAGAGCAACGTTAATTTTAAGCATAATTGTTGCTAAAGTCTATGAACTGCCTTGTACTAAATGACACTGACGTCCAGGGATGCTACAATATTGCACGTTAGATCAGGAATGTGATCATACAGGGACATCCTCAGCTGGAACACACACACTGTAGGGAGCTGGCAACAAAATGGTAAAGACCATGG
>NW_006204177.1:891-6511 GCF_000334495.1 Tupaia belangeri chinensis | reverse complement strand
TCTTTGACCACCCAGGCCTGAGCTGAGGCAGGAGGATGCACAGGCATTTATGGGACACAGTGGCTAGAAGGGTTCTCACCATATTTCTGGCCCCAGGGCCTACCTGTAGGTCAGAAGTGAAGATCTGGGGGCTCAGCTTCTCTGCCGAGCCGACTTCCTTAGTCAGAGGCAAGTGAGAAATGTGCTTCTGAAAAGTCATCCACATGGCCTCTGGAGTGAACAGAAACGCCATGAGGCTTATTCACCATGGTGGCCATGATGCTGTCAGGCTTGACCTGTCCTTTGGGCCAGGTGAGGCCTCTGGGCAGAAATTGTATCTCTGGACTGCAGAGTCCGTGGCTGATATAGACCACAGCTTCGTCTTCCTCAGCTTTGAAGCTGTCACTCTGTCACGATGACGAATCCCTCTGTGGAATCCTAGTTCCTAAAGCACACCTATTTCTGTCCCTCCATAATTACAACATCTGTTTTCCTCTGAATGTATTTCAGCTGTAATTAGGGGCCGATTATCTAACAGAAGGATGTGGAGTGGGAAAGGTGTGACAAGTCAAACTTGAGTACCTAGGGTACTTTTCTGGCCCTCTCTTTGCTGTCCCCAACTCCAGAGCTCAGAATGAGGACTTGCCCTAGGACACTAATCGTTCATGTCCCATCCCTCTCAATGCCTTTTTTACACACAGAGATATCATAGATGACAACGGGCACTGGGGACTCTGTTTCCTGAGTGCATCCCAGCCAAGGACCTTGTCCCAAGGAGCCCTGTTCTGTCTACTCACACTGGAGCTGAGGGCTTGGTCACATGTGGTCCATTAATTCGTCATCTGTAAAACAACACGGGGACTCAATAGCCAGAAAGTCCTTCTTCTTTATTTATTTACACTTTAAAGTAAATTATCTCTTTCTAATTCCATGAGCAACAGGAGAAAACAGGGACACAGGCTCAGGCTCACTAACAGGACATCTACCTGTGTCCTCCCTGCAGTCTTGCTACACCACCCAAGTCCCAGCCTCAACATGTGCCCAGCATGTCCAGTTTCCCCAGGGTCTGCTCTTTTTGTCCTCTTTGTAGCTTCCACCATTGCATGGGGCAGCCCCTATGCTGTACCTGTGTCCCCACTACCTCCACTTTAAAATCTAAGTTGCTGGGGACAGTACTTGGCCCGGTGGGTGAAACATGGACTCTCACATGCATGACCACTGTGGGAGTCCCAGACCCTTTGGATTGAGACTCACATTGGGTCGTGTGTGTGGATTCTCAAAATCCTTGGAGGAGAATGGAGGACAAGGCATTGTGGCATGGCCATCTCTTTTTTTGGGTAATTTCTCACTTTCTCTGTCTGTTTCTGTCTCTTCAGTGAATTCACATGCTCAATAACAAGAATCTCTCTAAAAAAAGAGAAAAATAAACCAAGCTGCCCTTCTATGACATTCTGTAATTCATCCCCCAGGTGGATACTTCTGTCTGCCTTCATTCATTCTGCTGCCTGGCAGGACCTCTGTCCCTGATGTAAAGGAAACACAGGAATGTGGCCTAGGGCTGAGTGGCAAAGGAAGGAGCCCATTCTTCCTGGAAGCCAGGCCAGGCTGTACTGGGAGGTGGCTCTGTAGGTAAAAGGCAAAGTCAGGGTCTGGTCCCAGGGAACCCAACATCAGAACATGGCTGTGTCTACACCTATCACGTCCCGTGTGTCCTCCAGGTCACTCTATTTTTCTGTATGTCTCACCGTCTGTCAAAGGTGGGTCCTTAGCTCAATGGCATGAAGACCTGGACCTGTGTGCAGGGGGACTCCTGGCTCAGGTGGCTGGAAAACCAAGTCAGGCATGTGTGTTAGCCCACAGGATGGAGCGATCTAGGACAGGATTTTGTCCTGATTGTACCCTGGTTGGGGTGCTTTCTGTCTTTCTCTTCAAGAAGGGCTCAACACTTTGACTCCTGCTGGGTCAGTGGATAGGCAGCCCTGATGGTCCCTTCCCCCTCCAGGATCAAAAGTCCTATCACCATGATGGCCTTGAAGGTAGCCTTATCTCAGTCTGCCTCTGTGAGCACTGAGCAGCTGTAGATTGAGAGCTAAGAAATGCCTGCCTCAGCTGGCTTGAGCTCAGAAACTGCACCTACCCTAATTAAGAAAATCCCAGACTTCCTGGTGCATTCCATAGTCCAGAGATGCGTTTCTCAAAGAGGACACATGAGCCTCTCTGGGCAATCTCTAGAAAAACTCACTGTCTCCATCACCTGTGAGATTTTCCTGTGCAGGTGATACCCGGGAGAGCCTGGAACCTCTGACATCACCCGGCCCATTCCCACCTCCTTTCTTTCTCTTTCAAGGCTCTTCCCCATAGTTTGCTATTCCCACCATGGTCTCCATCATTTGTCCTCGTGTGAAGGTCAGAATACATCAGATTCCCTAGTACACCTCTGGGACAACTGGTCATCCATGGTACTTTACTTAAAATGATGAGGAGGTTAGTTTCAAACTCTCCCAAACATGGCCAGAGTGTGGCACTGCAGTGACACACACCCTGTGTGGCCAACCACAGTGAAGTTCCCGGGTTATGCCAGGAGTCCTCCCGGAGCAGTGGGACATGCGTGTGACTGGGTCAGGGCTAAATTCAGCAGGGGTAGCTGGCAGCTTCCAGGCCCTACTGTATGTGCTGTCTCTCTGCCTCTTCTCTCTGTATCTCTTCCTCATGGAGGAAAGAAATGTAAGTAAAGCTAAAACAAATAGAGTCCCTCTGCCTCGCCCTGCTCTACACACAGTCTGTGTTCACCTCACAGCAGGGACATGGTGTCCCACCCATTCATCCCAGCAGTGCCAGGGACAGCTGTTGGTCAGGACAGCTCTGGGATTCCTTGTCCATGGGCTGAATTCTGATGTGTCTGGACTGAGCCTCATGAGTCGGTGATGGTTCCAGAATCCTCTTTCCATCCTTTATTCCCTCTGCGATGCCCTCCTAACTGGTTTCATTTCTACCTACTCGGGTGATGGGTCCCAACTTCCATATGCCAGCAGAAGCAGCCGTCACCTCCCAGGGCTGAAGGCTGGCGTTCCTTCATGAACATGGGCACCTGAGCACTCAGGGACTTAGAAGGGACTCCTAATCATAAATGGCCAGATTGTCTTGGTCCTGATAATTCAGAGGCAGTTCCTAAGGTCAACCGAGAGAGATGGTGTCATCTGCTCAAAAGCCCTCGACTCGCTCTACTTCCAAATGCCATTGACGAGGACTGGATCCAGATCCACCTGATCTCCATCTCTGGAGAACATGTTTGCTTAACATTTAGGAATATTTTAATATTTCTGATCTCATCCCAGCCTCAACACTGTATCTGTGAAACTTTTGGGATCAAGCTGTCACTTCAAACACAGTCTGTAAAGACCCCCATTTACAGCTATGACCTCCTCCCTCACTGCAGATTCTCACCCCACTGACGAGGGATATTCATTGAAAACACAGATACTGTACCCAAATTCTCCAATCCAATCCTG
The DNA here is from genome assembly GCF_000334495.1 of Tupaia belangeri chinensis. Lineage (NCBI taxonomy): Eukaryota > Metazoa > Chordata > Mammalia > Scandentia > Tupaiidae > Tupaia > Tupaia belangeri. The sequence continues at coordinate 3,023 of NW_006204177.1, read as the reverse complement.
TTCAAACATGTTTGAGAGGACATCCCTGAGTTTGGTCATAGCTGGGGCTCTGCCTCCTGCCCATGTGGCTCATCTTCTCTGCACAGGCCCTTTCTGGCAGCCTGGCCTTTTCATTTTCCTTCCAAGTCTTTTCTGGTGCTCCTCCCTGGAGAGTGTGCATCCTGATCTTCATCACTACTGGACTTCAGTCTCTCCAGCTCCTCACCTCACCGAAGTTAGCCACCTCCTCACCTCTCACCATTCTCTTTCCCACACCTTTATCCCCTTCTTTATCTTCCCTCAGCATCTGGAGTAGGGCTCTGCCTCCTGTTGTTCCAGGGCCTCATGGAGGGCAGAGCTGGGGTGTGGATGGCTCATCTCAGCTTCTCCTGTGACTCCTTCTCCAGGGTATTGTCCACCTGCTCCCCTTCCTCTTCTTCCTATGCTCCTCCTCCTAGCTCAGAGGAGTGAGTGTCCCCTGTCACTTTTATGTCACTTTTCTCATTCATTCAGGTCCTGGGCTATCTTTGTGAATCTCAGCTCACATTCTTGATGTGAATAATAAATGTAATGTTCATCTATTTGCCTGAGTGTCCTCAGAGTCCCTAAGCCAGAGCCACTCCCAGAGATGCCTGGGAAAGCTGTCGCTGCTCATTCTGTACCTTTCATGCACAGGGCAGCATCCTGTCCCCTCCTGACACTGACAGACTGGATATTTGCCAGGGGCTGGGATGATCAAGTACATCGTCCCATCAGGCTGTCCTCATTTCTGCCAAAAGTCAGAGTCTTGCTTCTGATTTTGAAAGAACAAAATTTCTGATTTCTTAGGGCATCCTGGAGACGTCCTCTGATATGGGATGCTGACTCCACAGGCACGTGGAGGTGTTGGATTCCCACAGCTGGTCAACAGGCCTCCAGAGAGGAGCTCCTTAATTTTAATGAATTAATAAAATACCTTGAGTGTCAGTCCATATCAATGCATTTTGAGCTCTCTTCTCACACTGTAAACACCATAAATGCTCTTTGTGTGGTCTGATACTTGTGTGGATAACTGCAAATGGCCAAGCATGTAGCCTGTCTTACTGGATATTTAGTTCGTCATTCAAATAATCTCTAATATTTTTGTTACAGTAATTGTATTTTTTAAAAAAAGATTTGTCCTTAGCTTCTGTGTGCTCTCCCGAGAAAGAGAGAGAGAGAAAAAGAAAGATGAAAAGTGAGAAATCAGCCCAGAGTGGAGATGGCCAAACTTAAAATCCCTTCTACTCCAATCTTCTCCCAGGATCTTGGGCAGTCAGTCATACAAGTCACCAGCTGCAGGTCTCAAACTGCTCCATCTGCTGGCCCCACTAATGTAACTCTTAAGTGAACACGTGTATCTGTAGGATTAGGTCCTAGAAATGGAATTCCTGAGTCAAAAGGCAAATGACTTAGACATTGTGACAGATTTTACTAAGTTCTTTTCTTGCCTCTTCCTGCCAGAATCCTGGTGGTTATAAGGCCATTGCATTTACATGGAATTTAATCACTTTTTTTTTGGGGGGGGGAGAGGTTTTTGTTATAGGACACATGCGCTCGCCAGGCAGACAGAGAGGGACAGAGAGACAGAAGGCGAGAAATCATCCCCCATGGGGGATGGCCACACCGAAATCCCTTCTCCTCCATTATCGTCTCGGGATCTTGGGCATGCACACACACGCGACTGGCGTGAGTTAAAGCCATCAGGTCCAGAATGTGAAATGTGGTCGACTACATGGGTGTCCAGCAAGACAGCCATTATACTAACTGCTGGTTCCTGGAATTTAACCACTATTTTAACGGTGGCAGGATATACAAAAAAGACAAGTGCGGCCAAATAGATTTCTATGGTGGCTGTTCAGATCAAGGCAGCTTGCAAGTTTTCCTCTAGGAGAATATTGCTCTTACATGGTTAAGGGACTCTTCTAGGCCATTTATTGTAGCACATGAACCTCCTTGCTGAAGGGATGAAAACACAAACAATTTCTCAAGTCTTCCGCATGTACCAACACTTAGACAGACGTCTGTCTCTATAAATCATCACAAAGGAGCTGAGGGTAACATGGCCAAGATTAGAAGTTCTTGAACAAGTATGAGTAGGAAATGATTCTGCAAGGAGTAATTTACACATGAAG
>NW_006204177.1:0-702 GCF_000334495.1 Tupaia belangeri chinensis | reverse complement strand
GCATCATGCAGGGCCATGCCTGTGAGAGTCATCCATCGTATTACCTGGATTTGAAGTTTAAAATGACAATAGTAAAGACTTTCGATTCCATGTGATTCATTTCTGCTGTTGCTTGTAATGATGGTGAACAAGTGCCTGTTTATCAAGGAGTTGAGCAACCAGAAGAAGAGAAAACAGGGAAGGATGTGCTGAGCTGCCTTTGGCTGGTACCAAACCCACACAGAGGCCCTTGGGCTGATGGTGATGGCCTGGACCACTGTGAGGAGGCTGTAGGTGCACATGGACAGGCCCCGAGCCACCCTCCCCAAGAAAATAACCATCTTACTTCCCGTGTCATGTAGGAAGATTGTCACACCAAAAGCTACCATTATCTGTGACATTGCTTTGGTCAAAATCATAATGATATTTGTAAAAGTCAAGTGGATGAGGATAACGTGTACAGGTTTCTTCTCTGCATTCAGAAAGAAAGTTCACGTGTAATTCACAAAGACATAGAGATTCCCCACCATGCCAAGTCCCGGCAGGAGGAGGAATATTGTTCCCTTGGCAATATTCATGATCACTCTTTACTTCCTGGGCAGAAAAACTTGGGGTTCATCCCAGATGTTCTGAGGACAGCACCAGTTCTGAAAATGTGTGTCTGCCAAGGTTGTCTGTTCCCAAGGGTTCTGTGAGTTGTGATAGGAGGTGATCTGAGGGTCA
>NW_006204176.1:786959-828529 GCF_000334495.1 Tupaia belangeri chinensis | reverse complement strand
ACTGCAACCGCAAATGCTGTAATCACACCTAAAAGTAAAACAGACACAAAAACAAATGGAAATGGAATGAGCAAAAAAAATTTAAAAAAAAAAAAAAAAAAAAAGGCTTAACTGATCCTAGGCTCTGACATACGGGTTACTGATGAGTCTAAACACCATCACCACCAGACACATATGCTCTATCATATATATATACACACACACACACACACACACACACACACACATATATATATATATATATATACACATACATACATACATGTATGTATGATGTATGTTATGTATGTATAACAAACCAGGAAATTCTTCAAGGAAAATAAATCACTCAGTTATAAAACTAGATTGAAAACGTTGTTTTTTTTTTACACACATGTGTACTAAGGCTATCTAAGAGAATAACAAATAAGCTTTTATTAGTATTTGTACTGTTATTCCAGTTGTCTCATGCTACTGAGCTGACACCAAAAACAGCTTCAATGGACAGTGCTTCTCAACTATTAGCGTCATTTGTGCAATTATCAAAAAATTGCAGAAGCACAAGATTTCACCATTATAAAAGAATCAATAAGTCTAAATTGGCAACTTTTTTTTTTTTAATTTTCCCAGAAGGTACATGTTCTTGCTAGAGAAAGAGAGAGAGAGAGAGAGGGAGAGAAGAAAAGAAAGTAAGAAAGAGCCCTTCTCCCATGGGAGATGGTCATGCTGCCATCGCCTCATCATTTCTCCTTCCTTTCGGGATTTTGGACATACCTGCACACATCATCCATAGGCTTTTCAAACTCCCAGGTTCAGAACTGAAACTGTACAGTCAGCCATGTGAAATCCAGTTGCTTTAACCATCACACCACTAGCTGGCACCATGAGTTGGCAACTTTTATTTTGCCTTTTTTTTTTTTTTTTTTTATTATAGTAAGTTAAAAAAAAAAAAAAGAAAAGAAAGAAAGAAAAAAGAAACAAAACTGGGACCAGCAAGTGGCATGGTTTTAAGGTACTGGACTCCCATATGGTCAACAGCAGTTCAAGTCTTGGACCTGGCAGCTTGAAAATCATGCTAGGTATGTGTATATATGTGCCCAAAATCCCAAAGGGAGCCTGGAGGAGAAGGGATCACAGCATGGCTATCTCCCCTAAGGGGGCAGGTGATTTCCTACTTTCCTCTCTCTCTGGGGAGCATATGCCCCTCATGGCAATAAAACTACCAAAAAACACACAAAAAAACAAAAAGTGCTGACCACAGCATCTCAGACAGACAAACACAAATGCATACAGGCACAAAAAATGTAAATAATTAAGTTTATGTAATGAATGACAAGAACTACAACTAAATCTTCTGGCTACTAATTCTCACATTTTTAATGCTTATTATTCCCCAAATTTTTATTTCAATAAATAATATCTATATGTTCTTTGTTCCAAAAGTCTGAGAAACATTAAAGCAATTGCCATACTTCTTGGAAACTTTAAAGTACAAAAGTATATAATAAACTTCTAGACTTGGAGTTTTTTCATAGAACACATACCAAAATCTACGATAGTAATTTTAGAAATATTGGTTTGTAAAACACCAGTCCTAACTTAAGAGTCTTAAAACTCTTAAGGTTTTCCTAAAAACATAAAAAAAAAAATTGCTACAGGATATGTCATCTTTGAGGACACTTTGGTGGTGATTATTCATAAATCAATCTTGAGGGCTTGGCACTTTCTGGCTTAATCTAGCACTTAAAGAAAAGAAAAATGAAATGAAAATATTTTTAAACAAAACCCAAATCCAAAACATGATCTCCAATATAATAAAAGAAGTAAAATACCTATGTTTTGCCGAACTTTCAGTATCACTGTAGTTTTAATTGGTTGTTTTGGTTGTTCATCATCTGTGTTGTCCAATGACGCTTCATTATTCACAGAGGAACTCATGCAAGCTACAAGAGGATAACAATAAGTTCTCCATAAAATGAGAATTATCATTTTAAACTGAAATTTAAAGGAAATTATAAAGAACATATGTAACCAACACCAATTTCCTTTCTCTAGTCATTTTTATAAAATAATGAATTTGTTCATTATCAAATGTACCTAAATTACGTTTCATAAAATATATGTCAAATTAACCTATTTTTCAAGATGGTTAATGTATTTTATCCCTGACCCAAAACAAAAGACCACAGAACCAGTCCTGGATGGTTTCCACAAACTTCACTCTGTTATAAGGTAGTAAAGATAAACCGATTCCAAAAATCAAACCAGATAGTAGCAGGATAAACTTCACTAATGGGATGAATTTAAATGATATTTATTGGCTTTTTTACAACCTAATTTCAGATAACTAGGTATTAAAAATGAAACCAGGAATCAGCAAACTGTAGCCTGTGGGCCAAACCTGGGGTTTACTTTTATATAGCTCTCAAGAACAGATTTTGACATTTTTAAAGAGCTGTTAAAAAATGTTTCAGTCAAAGATGGGCCGCATACACGACAGTGCTCCCAGAAGACACGCTACATAGTCTAGGTGTGCAGTAGGCTATGCCATCTAGGTTTGTTTAAGTACATGCTATTCATTCAACCAAACTGCCTATGACGCACTTCTCAGAACATGTTCTTGTCATTATGTGAGACATGACTATGTGAAAGAGGCCTTTAAAATATTTGCTAGTTGGCCTTATGCCAAAAGTTTGACTCTTGATCTAATCTGACATTTGAAATACACAAACAAAATATGACATAAATTTGACTATAAAACAATTGGATATTTCACAAGACAAGTACATCATCCTACTTTACAGATGAAAAACAGAACTGGGGTGGTTAAAGTAGATACTTGAGGGTCATGGGCAGTTGACTAAGGACTCAAATACCACAGTGCTTTTTTTTTGGAGAGGTTTTTGCTACAGGGCGCGTGCACTCCCCAGAAAGACAGAGACAGAGAGAAAGAAAGTGAGAAATCACCCCCCAGGGGGATGGCCAGGCTGCAATCCCTTCTCCTCCTTTCTCCTCTCGGGATCTTGGGCACGCATGCACATGCACCCGGTGTGAGTTTAAGCCTGGGGGGATGGGACTAGAACCGTGGTCAACTACATGGGAGTCCAGCGACATAGCCATTATGCCAACTGGTAGTCCCAATAGTACTCTTTCTATCAATACTACATTATGCTGACTGCAATTTATATAGGTTGGTTTACATGACATTATTTAAAACTGATTAAAAGTGTTTAATTACACAGGTCAGTCGTTTTATTTTTCTAGTAAAAAATCCTATGAAAACAGGTCTTACCAAAAAAAAAAAAAAAAAATCTCACTATGTGAAATGGATGAAAGCAGTGCTACTAAGATTAAAGTGGGATGAAAGTTCCTGGAGCCAAACCAGCTCAGCTCTCCCCCCTACCCCCCAAAGCCACATTCCCCTGCCCCAGGGTCTGCAGAGGGGTACTGGAGTACTGCTCTGTAACTACTGAGAGTAACTACTGTATTTCAGGTCGATCCCTTCATTGACAAAAATAAGAGAGCTGGAGTGAAAGAGTAAATGCTACTGCTATTTAAAGTAAAACACCTAAACGTTTAAATTTTTAAAATATCCTCATGGACACATTTGTATCCCAATATACTGGCACAGGCTCACGAGCACGATATACAAACCTACTGAAATACATGAGGACTTCCAAAAGTTCATGGGAAAAAGATGGAATTAAATGATTAAAATTAAACATATAAACTTTATTTCTCAACATAGGCTTTACTAAGTTCTAAGCATTTTACCAGAGGTATTGTGTACTTCCTGAAGATAAAGTACCTCCATAGGGTGTGGTCACATTGCATTCCTTTTTCCTTTATTTCTTCTGGGATTTTGGGTAAGAACATGCATGCATGCCCAGAGGTTTTTTCAAGCCACCGGGTCTGGGCCTCAAACTGTACAATGGGCCACGTAGGATCCAGCTACCTCAATCACCAAGTCAAGAGATGGCCCTTGCTTACATAAGCAATACCAGTCACTTAGTTCACGAACAAGGAACTGAGGGTGCTAGGAGTTTAACCATGTCAATGCCAAGCCTTTCTTTTTTTTTTGCGCGTTTTTAAAAGATTTTTGCCATAGGACATGTGAACTCACAGAGAGACAGAGAGAGAGAGAGGAAAAGTGATAAATCATCCCCTAGTGGGGATGGACATGCTGCAATCCCTTTCCTATTCTCTTCTTGGGATTTTGGACATGCATGCAAATGTGCCCGTGTCTTTCAAGCTGCCAGGTCCAGGACAAAAACCACTGAGTTGGCCATGTGGGATCCAACACCCCAACCACTACACCACCTGCTGGTCCTAATGTCAACTTGTTTTAATTGCCAGAGGGCGCATGTGCTTGCCAGAGAAAGAACGAAAGAACTAGTGCACTTCCCAAAAGGGCAAGGTCACATCACAATCTCTTTTGCCTCCATTTCTTTTTTCCAGCAGGATTTTTGGCACATATGGGGTTGGTACATTTTCAAGCTGCTGGGTTTACAACTGGAACTGCGCTCGGCCACGTGGGATTCGGTTCTCCATGCTCAGTGCTTCACCACTGTGCTACAGAACCAGCCCTGAGTCTTTTATAAATCAGTATCCTTTGCTTTGTCATGATAGAAAGCATGCACATACACATAACAGTGAGTGAGTGAGACAGAGGGAGAGACAAGTGCACCCTCTATGGGGTCTAGTCATGCTGTGATCCCCTTCCTCCAGTCCTACACCCCACTGGATCCTGGGCATTCATGAATGTGCCCAGTATGTTTCTGGCTGACAAGGCCTGAAATTCAAATGCTGGTTGCCATGGGTGATCCAGTTTCTTGAGCAGCTCATTACTGCTTTGTGCCACGGAACTGGCCTTATGATAGTAACAACAACAAAAACGATGGGTGCCCCTTAGAGTTTTTTAAAAGTTAGAAAACCAAAAGAAGTCAGAAGGACACAAATCAAAACTATACGGTGGAAGCAAAATGATGTCCCATTGAACTATTCTACAAAATTGCTCCCTGTGTCTGATGAGAGAAAATAACAGAACACTGTCATGGTGGAGAAGGACTCTCAGAGGAAGCTTTTCCGGACATTTTCCTTAAAGCTTTGGCTAAAATTCTCAAAACACCCTCATAATGAACAGATGTTATTGTTCTCTGGCTCATCAGAAAATCATGAAGCAAAATGCCTTAAGCATCGCACAATACTGCTGCCCTGACCTCTGCTCGTGACTGGCCCACTTCACCTCTTGGTAGCCATTGCTTGACTGTGCTTTGTCTTCAGGCTTGTACTGGTAAGGCCACGTTTAAAGCTTGTCACAATTCTTTTAAAAAAATGCTTCAGGATCTTGATCTCACTTGCTTAAAATTTCCACTGAAAGCTCTGTTCTCTTCTGTATCTTATCTGCAACTGATCTGGGCGCAACAGTTTTGGCATGCATAGAGTAGAAAGTTGGCTCAATTTTTTTTTTTTTTTTTTTTTTTTTAGATTTTTGAAAGTGAGATTTTTCTATTTGGCACATGTGCTTGTCAGAGAGGCAGAGAGATAGAAAGCAAGAAATCACCCCCCAGGCTATGCCGATGCTGCAATCCTTTTTCCTCCACTGTTCTTTTGGGATTTTGGGCACACACACGTTCCTGGCGTGAGATTAAAGCCGCCAGGTCTAGGACTCGAACCACAGTCAAGTATATGGGAGTCCAGAGACGTAACCATTATGCCATCTGCTGGTACCAAATTGGCGCAACTTTAACTTTTAAGCCAGAATTGTTCAAACTGAACTAACTGAGAAATCTATGGTGGTGGCTACTGTTTCCACTGTTAACTGTTGGTCCTCTTCAATCAGGGGACAAGATATTTTTCCTTGCGAACTTACGTGGAAAATCTGCCATTTCACAGGATAACATAACTTTTCCCCTTCTTAAAAACAAGTTATCCATTAGTAAACTGCAGATTTCTCTGGAACACTGTCCCCATAAACTTTTCCCCATCATAGACTTCATCATTCTTTTACCCACGTGTCACCATTGTTCTTGCTTCAACTTTATCAGAATTCTCATTGCTCTGATTAGGGTTCTTAAGGCCACAAAACTAGGCCCTGTTCAGTCATGTTAAAATAAATTAGTACAAGTTTATTTGGTGCAAAAAATGTTTGAAATCCATGTGTAGTTTTTTCATATGTGTTCTTCGAGAACTTTCTGAAGACCCCTTTGGTAACCCCTGTGGTTCCACAATTAAATAAGAAAAGTTACTCATTTCCCATTAATTTCTCATGAAAGAAAGTTTACTGATTCTCAAAAATAATACATAGTAACTACTTCATTAGAACCAAGGGCACTACCATTTTCTTCAAAAATGGTATATAACTAAAGTACTTTACCCCCAAAGAATCCTCAAAAAACCCTTTTCTACTCTCGCATCAAATCAGTTACAAAAGACAACAAATTCTATTATGAACTGTCTTTAGAACTATTCAGTCTTCCACATTTCCAGTTTCTAATTTTCTCAAGACTGTGACACTTGTTCTAGACTACATTAACTTACCAACTTCAAATATCTTCCAACTTCAGTCTATAGGTCTAAAAGTTGAATGGATAACACAATTTTCTTCATGTTAAATAAAAATGGGGTTGAAATGGGAGCTGGTTTCTAGCTTAACAGTTAAAGGAGCTAGATCCCACATGGCCAACTGCACAGGTAGAACCTTGGCCCCCATGGCTTGGAAAATATGCTGGGTATACATAGGAATGGAGAAAAAGGACTGCAGTGTGACCTCACCCCAGTGAAGGATGTTTCCTTTCTTTTTCTTCCTCGCAAGCAGATGAAACCTCTGGCAATTAAAAACAATAACCACCACAACAAAATAAAAAATGCAATAAAGCAAAAAAGCTTTACCTTATATTAGCACATAATCTCTGTTTAAAAGTTTTTTTCAGGACCAGCAGTTAGCGTAATGACTATGTTGCTGAACTCCTATGTAGTTGACCATAGTTCGAATCTCAGGCCCAGTGGCTTAAACTCACGCCAGGCGTGTGTGCATGCATGCCCAAGATCCCGAGAGGAGAATGGAGGAGAAGGGATTGCAGCGTGGCCACCCTCCCTGGGGGGTGATTTCTCACTTTCTATCTCTGTATCTCTACCTGTCTTTCTGGAGAGTGCACACACCCTATAGTGAAAAACCTTTCCAAAAAAAGAAGTTTTTTTCTTTCATCTTTGGGCCAAAACAATATTGTTTATCAGAAAATAAGCAAAAATAAATGAAGTATAAATTATACCTATTTCCTACAGTAACATTTTTACTTAAACAATTGTATATGAAGAGCATGAAACCTGTTCTATTTGCCATGATACAGTACTTACACATTTAATACTGAATTGTGATGTATGAGATCAGGTTCTAGTAGGTCAAGTCTTTTGCACAAGTTAACTTATTTCTATACAAGAGATTGCACTGCTCTGCCATTTCCATTTCTTAATCTGTCATACAAAATCGTGTAACTTGATGGAAATTTGGGATAATTTTACTGAAGCAGAGCGCTTTTCAAGGATGAATAGGCCTTATCACGACAACTTATTTGTCTATTTTTGGTGGGAGCTTCATCTAGGATTTTTATTCAAATCTCAGACACTATTTTTACTAACATTTTAATATATTACCTGAAATGCAAATGACATGATAATTCGATAGGAAATCAGACCTTAATTATTCCTTAAAACCAAGTAACTGGAGGCAGACAGATGGCATGGTGGTTAAAGGTGCTGGATTCCCACATGGCTGATCGTGGTTTGAGTCCCAGACCTGGTAGCTTGCTTTCTCACTTTCCCTTTCTCTCTCTCTCTCTCTCTCTGTCTCTCTCTGCTCAAATTAAAATAATAATACTAATTATAATAACAAATGAAATTAAAAAATAAATAATTCTTAAAAAAAAAAAGCAACTTTAAATTCAGACAAATCCCAAATTAATCATGTGAGAAAGAAACCTTCTGGAACAACTGTTAACAGAAAGAAAACAAGGGCCAAGGTGAATATATGCCCAATGTCATTCCAAACTGCTGACAGATAGGCAGGACTATTTAGAAGATTAAAATGAAATGTTAGAACTTGAACTCCATAGCTGGCTGTCTTTTTCCCTACCCAAGATTCCTAAATTAGTGATACATAACTACAGTCAACAATTTACCCAAAACAATTCATCTTTAGTATTACTCAGTTTTCCTGAAAGATGAAATGGTAAATGATTAAGCAAATAATAAAAATGAATTTCAGCTATGATATCAAGAAAGAATTGACAAAGATGAGCTTTGCCAGACTGGTATGTCTCCAAAAAATTTTGGCTGATAATGTGTATAAAGTATATGTGAATGATTAAGTTAATGTCTACTATGAGATGACTAACACCTTTGAGAAATTTTAAAGCCATAGTTACCCCTCACCTTAAATGAGTCATTTTGACAAACAAATTGTTCTTCATCCCTTAAGTCATCTAAAAGTATATTATTTTAAGATACTTATACGTGGTAAAACATGTATTTTAAACATAGCAACTAGTTGGCAACTATATTGTAAAACTGAAATAGTATTAAATAATCAAGTAAACATAATGTTGAAAGCTTAGAAAATAAAGCCAGATACTTATAATAATTGTAAAGCTCCTAAATGTGTAACAATTTATTTCAACTTGTGAATCTGAATATTTGAAATCCATTTTTTATGGTTTGCTTTATATGGAAACCCTAATTTCAAGTATTTAGAAAAAACTATATTATAAAACATTACTTTCATAACTTAATACTGTTTTTCCTGATACTTTTCAAGTTATATTATTTAAAAGTCTAGTAATAGTATGTCAATACTATCTTCCCTTTATGTACCTTTCTGTTTAGAAAATATTTTTTCTGGGGCCAGCAGGTGGTGTTAAGGTGCTGGACTCCCACATGACTGACCACAGTTCAAGTCCCAGACCTGGCAGCTTGCTCGCTTGCTCTCTCTCTCTGATGAGCACATGTATCCTAAAGCAAATTGAAAAATTATAATAAATATAATTAAACAAGTAAACTTTTTTTTTGAGAGTTGTTGTTTTTCTTCTCCTGTAGGGTGTGTGCTTACCAGAAAGACAGAGACAGGCAGAGAGACAGAAAGCGAGAAATCACCCCCTGAGGTGGGATGGCCATGCCGCAATCCCTTCTCCATTCTACTCTCTGAATCTTGGGCATGCTCGCACACATGCCCGGTGTGAGTTTAAGTTGCCAGGTCCGTGATTCAAACCGTAGTCAACTACATGGGAGTCCAGTGACATAACCATTATGCCATCTGCTGGTCCCATAAATAAATATTTGTTTAAGGATTTTTTCCAAACATTTTTACCATAGTCTCACATCAAACCTAAGAGAATCTGAGGCTTAGAGGGCATTTGTTTAAGGTTACACAGCTGTTAACTGGTAGACCTGAACTCAAGCTAAAACAGTTCCTTGATAAAATTTTGGCATCTAATATCTTTTTGAGTTAATGAATATATGAATGGATGAATGAACAGATAAATGAATAAAATTCTAAACTAATGGAATGTTTATGTAAAAGTGCTTAACTTTTCGGGACCAGCAGTTAGCATAATGGCTATGTCGCTGGACTCCCATGTAGTCGACTGAGGTTCAAGTCTCGGACCCGGTGGCTTAAACTCCTGCAGGGCACGTGTGTGTGCGTGCCCAAGATCCCGAGAGGAGAATGGAGGAGAAGGGATTGTGGTGTGGCCATCCCCTCTGGGGAGTGATTTCTCACTTTCTAGCTCTCTGTCTCTCTCTCTTTCTTGTGAGCGCACACGCTCAATAAGAAAAAACCTCTCAAAAAAAAAAAAAAGTGCTTAACTTTTCTATTAAAATTTATGGTTTTATCCTTTTCCATAATATGAGAATGTTTTCTACTAGAAAATATATTTTATTATATGAAACCATTCCTTCTAATTCAGCAAATAGTTGATGAAGTAAAACTAATATAATTCTAGGCAAATCATAGTCTTGGCCACAATTTAACTCATACCAGTGTTCAATTCCTAAAAAGCCCAGAATTACTTTCACTTGTATCTATCCTTCAGAATCAACTCAAATGTCACCTGCTCTGAGAAGCTTTCTCTGAATCTTTTCAGAGGCAATGCCTCTGCTCACCGTTCTATCAACTCCCTGCTCATTCTTCTGTTACAGACCTAACCAGCATGTTTTGATATAACCCATTTCTGTTTTTATCACTGCCATGCAAGCTTGAGAGAAAGACTATGTATCTTATTTATTTCTAGAATCCTGATGCCTAAATCATAAATAGGCAATCAATAAATAGTACTCAATCACTCACTCAATTGAGATTCATTGACAGTTTCAAAAAAAAAGGGCCAAGTTCTGAAACCATCATACCTACCATACCATACCATATTGAAGTGGTATCTTCAACATATTGTACAATATTAGGAAAACATGTGATATCACCTAGAAACCATGAGTTTGATACAGCACACATACAAGTACACACATCTTAACTTTCCAAACTATTTGCTCATTTGTTCTCATGACATTACACTTCTCCCACTCATTTAAAACATCTCTATACTAGACTGCCAGCATAAAAAGACAGATACAGACAGTAAACGATTTCAAAATACAGTGTAAAACATAACAAAGTTCCAATATTAAAAGCTGATGAAAATCCACAACAATAAATACATGGCTTAATATTTATGCGTTATCTAAGATTTTAAAATTATTTAAAAATACTTCACAAATAATAGTTCATACTAGTATTAAACATAGTACTAATAATGCTAATGATCAAGCTTACTGTAGGAAAGCTGAGAAGCAGAATTAAAACATATTTAGTACACATATAAATGATACCTCATTAGGGAACAGCACCTAAATCTGATAATAGATAAGTATATTGTTTTGAAGCTAAAAATAAGTTGTTCATTTATTTGCAAAACCGAACTTTTAAGCAATTGTGAGAACTCAGTGTATGTTATAGAGCATCAATTTAGAAAACAGGTGTGAATTCTTAGTGATCTTCCAGTTGAAGTGAAATATTAAGGCAGTAGTAATAAAGAGCGAAAAAAAGAAAAAGAATTTATTAAAATTTAAAAATACTACTGCCAAAATGTTGTTACTGTAGATTATAAGTTACTGCAAATGTAACCAAAATATATAGTCTAGTTGAATTATTAACCAAATCACTGAATACCCTAAAATTTTGATGATTAATCTTAAATTTTAAGGTACTCTTTGAAGCTTGCACATTCCCTGCATAATTAATAATCTATATATGATCTAGCTTCCAAACTAGATTATAGTTTCCTTGAAAAAGGGAATCCAGTTATCGGTTTGTATATAAATGCCTTGAACAGGGCAAATACTTAATAAGTATTTGAAATAGACAAACTAAATTCTGTAAACTAGAATTAATATTGGGACCAGCAGATGGCATAACGGTTACATCATAGAACTGCCACATAGTTGACCATGGTTCAAGTCCTGGACTTGGTGGCTTAAAACTCACACTGGGTGCATGTGTGTGCATGTCCAGAATCCCAAGAGGAGAATGGAAAAGGCATTGCGGCACGGCCATCGCCCCTGGTGGGTGACTTCTCGCTTTTTGTCTCTCTCTCTCTCTGGTGAATGCACATGCCCTATGGCAAAAATCTCTCTTAAAAAAAAAAAAAAAGAAAATTATGGGGGCAACAATTAGTGCTACATCTACATTTTCATGTCTTTAAAATGGTCTATAAAAATGTCCTAAACCGTTGAGCCACAGAACTATTACTATTATATACTTCTTAAACACTCATCACGTGCAGTATAGTATACCATACACACCTTAGAAATCTTATGTGTGGCTATGTATAGGCTCCTAATTTTCAAGCATGTAGTAAGTGTGAAAAAGGTATGTGCTACAGTTTCCTACAAATTATAGATCTGGTATATATCAATCAACAATAAATATTTATGGCACCTACAATGTTTTAGGTATAGAGCTTAGATAAATAAATACACACTCTCAAAGATTTTACAGTTAAATGTAAATGGTCAACATTAATATAAATTGATTATTTAAATAATTACAACTATGCAAAGTAATACAAAAAAACACCATAGATCAGAGAATTAAGAGAAAGTTTAGTGATGGAGCTGACTCAGTCTGACTACATGTGACAAGTTATTATCTTCATAGATTTTTCCCTTGAATTCTGCTTGACTCTAGGAAGACAGGATCAGTATTCTATTGGCATTTGGTCCCCAAGCTCTAAGATCAACAAAGTTAGTAATTTCTCAGTCAGCAAATATTTACTCAATACCTATGATAGGTAAGGCTAGGCTCTTGGTAAAGTGCTGGAAATACAACAGTGTGCAAGAAGGTTAAAGGTCCCTTCCCTTATGGATATTAGAGGAAAATCAGTAAGTCTTTGCTAAAATACACATATAATGATTTCATAAAAGCTTGAATACATTGGATTTTGTTTTTGGTTTTGGGAGACTGGCATGCAAGGCTGTCATAGTTACCTCTTTAAGAATGTATTACAGTTGGGACCAGCGGTTGGTCTAATGGCTATGTCGCTAAACTCCCACATGGTCGACTGTGGTTTGAGTCCTGGACCCAGCGGCTTAAATTCACACTGGGTGTATGTGCGTACATGCCCAAGATCCCAAGAGGAGAATGGAAGAGAGGGGACTGCAGAGTGGCCATTCCGGTAGGGGGTGATTTCTCACTTTCTGTCTCTCTGTCTTTCTGGTGAGCACATGTGCGCTGTAGCAAAACAAAACAAAACAAAACAAAACAAACAAAACAAAACAAAACAAAAAAAACTCTCTGAAAATAAGAATGTATTAGAGTGCTAGAAATTATGGCTATGTCACTGGACTCCCATGTAGTCGACTGCGGTTTGCGTCCCGGACCCAGTGGCTTAAAACTCATGCCAGGCGCGTGAGCGTGCATGCCCAAGATCCCAAGAAGAGAATGTAGGAGAAAGGATTGCAGTTTGGCCATCCCCCCTGGGGGGTGATTTCTCACTTTCTGTCTCTCTGTCTCTCTCTGTCTTTCTGGTGAGCAGACGCGCCCTATAGCAAAAACTTCTCAAAAACAAAAAAAGAAAGAAGAAAAGAAATTATTTGCATTTTTTACTATCTTAGCAGTAGAAAGACTGAGTGTTAACAACTAAATTCAACATGTTATTAACTGAGGCTAGTAACTTAAAAAACACTAAATAAGAACTAGTCTATGCACTCTTATGTTTAAAATACAACATGAAATTAAACGAGTTAAGAATATTCCTTAAGACAGATGACAGTCTTAAAATAAAATCTAGGGGCCAAGAGAGGCAGCAGAAAAACCTACATGGGTAGGTTCTAGGTGGGCATCTGGAGACCTGCCCAAGTATGCTAGAGGCATGTGTGCCCATCATCTGTGGCTGGATGGGCATGGAGGTGGATCACTGTGTCAAGACTCTATTGGGGTACTGTCACTCTGTCTTTCTCTGTGTCTTGCTCATAAAAGAAATAAGTAAACTTAAAGTACATATATTTAAAAAAACTAGATGAAATCTCTTTTTTCTTCATACTTTCTCATATCTGATTTTCAAAGTAACTTGGAAATGTGGGAAGGTTTTTGTTTTGTTTTGTTTTGTTGTTATAGGGTGTGTGTGCTCGCTGGAGAGACAAAGAGACAGAAAGACAGAAAGCAAGAAATCACCCCACAGGGGGATGGCCATACCACAATCCCTTCTCCTCTTGGGCTTTTGGGCATGTGCTCATGTGTTCCTGGCATGAGTTTTAACCCACTAGGTCCAGGCCTCCAACTACAGTTGACTATGTGGGAGTCCAACGATGTAACCATTATGCCACCTGCTGTCCCAAATGTGCCAAGTTTTGTGTACAGTGCTACCTTTGTCATTTTTTTGTTTGTACTATGTGCATGGCAAAGAATTAGAAAAGTATGACAATTCACTTCTGATAACAAATCCAAGATTCCAGCTAATAAGCAGCAAATGACACTGGCATAATTACGATGAAATGAAACCAGGATAATGTAACATCATCCATTTATATTTAAACATATTTAAAAGCATGGAATGAAGGATGTCTGGTTAAAATAAGTATCTATATCATAGAATGATTAGTCCCATAGTCTGCACTGGTTAGGTCCCACCAACAGGGCAATAAAACAAAACGGCTAGAACCCTGTAAAAGTCACTTATCCTTTCTAAGCCTCAATTCTCTTACCTGAAAAACAGGGTTAATAAATGAATCTACATCACAGAGTTGGTATTACCATTAAAGAGTACTTGTAAGGCACACAGTAGGTTCTATATGAAGAACAGCTAATATTACTAGGACAATATTCAATTTAATTCATGTTAACATATCTCAAGAAAATCAAGTGTATATTTATAGTGTTTTTTAATTATTCAACCTTTTGAAAACTATAGTGCTTATCCCCAGCATAAAATTACATAATTACTTTCAAGTGGTTTGTAAACCTAAAAGCCAGCCCTGACCTTAGGGTTTTAGGTATCACAGGTAAAAAACTCCTAATCACGGAGTCTGGATGGCAATGCAGCAGTAACCCCTCACTCTGTGAGGCTGACTCACATAGTTCTGGGTTTATCTTGGAGACCAACCTGAACTCTCCAGGTGTGTGGTGTTCATGATCTGGAGCTGGCTGAGGCTGGGGTTGGGTCATGGTGTCGGTGGGTGCTTGTGTCTATCTGTCTTACTTAAGAAAAAGTTTTTAAGCTTAAAGTAAGCTTAAAAAAACTTACAGTTTTATATCATGGTCAGTACTGATCTGGAGTAACTAAAAAAAAACAAACAAAAAAATAAAACCTGATAATCTATAACTAACTTGAAGTTCTACTGACAGATATAAAATTCTCCAAATACTTGACTAACCATAACCACAAGTATACTCTGAATCACACACTACTCCTTTAGAAGGTGGGATTTAACTACACAAAGAGAAATTAGAGAAAGGTCTTCAAAAAAGTGCTATACTCAAATTTTATAAAGACACATATTCAACTTTAGCCTAAAGATTTTCTTCTAAGATATTGTAAGTTTTGGGAACCAGCAGTTAGCGTAATGGCTATGTCGCTGGACTCCCATGTAGTCGACCGCGGTTCGTGTCCCGGACCCGGTGGCTTAAAACTCACGCCGGGCGCGTGTGCGTGCGTGCCCAAGATCCCAAGAGGAGAGCGGAGGAGAAGGGATTGCGGTGTGACCATCCCCCCTGGGGGGTGATTTCTCGCTTTCTGTCTCTGTCTGTCTGGCGAGCACACGCGCCCTATAGCGAAAAACCTCTCCAAAAAAAAAAAAAGATATTTTAAGTTTCAAAAATAATAAATAACTACTCACTCATTATTTATTGATATTTATAAATAATCACTTTTATCTCATATTTTAAAATGGATCAGGAACACGTTGATATGCTTATATATTTATTTTAGATATGTTTTCATAGCCTTCACGAAAATATTTAGTGGCCTGATGGTTAGGAGTCTGGATCCTACATGACCAATTGTGTAATTCAAGTTCCAGACCCAGTTGCTTGAAAAACACACTGGGCACATGTATATATATGCATGTTCAAAATCTCAAAAAAAGGAAAAACTGGAAAGGGATTGCAACACGGCCATCCCCCTAACAGGTGCTTTCTCATTCCCCAGACGCACCTTTCTTCAATGAGCACATGTGCCCTAAGACAAAACAAAAACAAAGTGAAGGAGAACCAAACCAACCCCTTCTCCACCCCTGCAAAACCAAAAAAAAAAAAAAAAAAAAAAAAGTAGGATCACAGGCAAAAGTGTTGAGTAGAGGAACAGTCTATGTCACACAATTGGGAAGTATGGCAAATACATCCTCTATAAATAATTTTTAATTTCTAGAGCTGCCTATTTCAGGTTAGAGTCCTACTTACAAGAAAAGAGATATGAAAAGAAAGGCAAATGATATGGAGGAAAATTTAAGACACTCAACATTTAAATAAACTAAGACTATCATGATACTTAACCAAATAAATAAGGTAACAGGTTTTGAGAAAAACTTTTATGTTAAAAGAAATACCTTAAAACTATTCACCTTTTTAAAGTTAAACTTATTTTATAAAGATCTCCTTGGAAGGATTGAAAAAAACATGAAGCTATTTTAAATTTTGCTACAGGATCCCAGGGGGGAAAAAAATCACTGTATGCTTACATCCAAAGAAATTAAACACATACAGTTTTAAATGCCTAAGTTAATATTCTGAAGTGTCAAAAAGAACTAGCTTTAAGGAAATCTAAAGACATGCTACTTAAACTGAATGTCTCATAAGTATTCTTAGCTATAGTCTAATCAGATTCTTAAATAACATCATACAATTACCTGTGTTTATTTCTTCTGCAATTTCCAGATTTTCCATTTGAATCACATGATCTAACATCTCTGTAAAATGCTCTCTAATTTCTTCAGCTGACTCATCTCCAAATTTGTAATCACATAACATTATGGTGGATCCCGGAATGGGGACAAAAACTCGGTGTGGGAGGATGTGGAACTCTCTTTCAGCACCTAAAATAAGAAAGAACATAATTAATATTTAGCTAGGTCTGTCACTGTCACTGTCAGTGATTATATTTTAGAACTATATAAAAAATATGTAATATTAATGAAGTTTAAATGGTCCATGTATTTTCATTTTTCAATCAATTGGTCTGGCATAAAATTGGTCTTACTAAATCCTGTTTTACTCAATACTCCTAGCCTCTGCAAGGGACCTGAATTATAATATAGTCCTATAAAACTTACAAACTTATCAAAGCTTTCGATGTAAAGCTGTTTTTGATTACACATTCTTGCATGACCCACTTCTCATAAAAGATCACTCAAGAGAGAATTTTGCCACAGGGTCTCAGAAATTGTCCTTGTTTGTTTTAACCTTACTAGTCCTATGAATTCATAGCTAATTTGTTTCTTCTTCATGTAAGTTTGGAGCCAAATTAGTGGCCGAACTACATCAATTATACAGGATACAAAAGCATACGTTTTTGTGCTAATCTCACTATTGGCTTCATCTTATTAGACGCACTCTCCTCCCTACGCATGCCTAAGAGAAGATATCAAGACATACATCTTGTATACCAATTTTACTACAACGTTGCTTTGCTTCCTTTTTCACCTTCTCTTTTTTCATAATAACATCTTCCTCTTGTTCACTTGCAGTGCCTCTGTAAATAGTCTTAAGTAATTTTTAGGAAAAAGAATCTGAATCTAAATTTAAAAAAAATGAATGACTATGTTTCATTCTTCTTTGGATATTTACAAGTCAGAATCTAATACTTCCTCCAATTTCTAACATAAATAGTCACAGGTCCAGATAAATACACGATTGCTGTTTAGCTCAGCAGTATGGTTCATATCACAATGAGCTATCACAAAAACAGGGATTTTGTGTAAGAAATAATCTCTCAGCAACTAATAAGAATTTAGAGTTACCAATGTAAAGATAAAGAAGCAAACTAGGCCTGGCTTTAATAGTAACCTCTATTTCCTTGTCAAGAAACTACAGGCAGCTTTATACAATTACAAATGGCAGATGAACAATGTCTGATATGTCACAGGAAATGCTATGACTTAAACTATGCGTTTCTTCCAAATTTTGTGCATTATCGGCCCATCAGAACTGGGAGGACAGTTTTACTCTTTGACTAGATTGCCTCCTAGCTGTGGAATTACATTACTGCAGATTTATATAGTGGCCCGTAAATTGTCCACACATTGAAATGAGAAGTATATTATTCTATTTTGGATCACAGTCACTTGAAACAAATGAGATAAAAACATATAATGTACATTACGCATGCAATTGGCATGCAAGGTGTTAAAATTACTTTGTTGTGCATTAATTCTAGTTTTGCCTGATAAAAGAGTAATAGTATTTTATAAAATCAAATGTTAAAGAACTGGCTACAGAGCCAGTAGGTGGCATGGTGGTTAAGAGCACTGGGCTCCCACGTGGTCTTCTGCAGTTGAGTCCCAGACCTGGCGGCTTGCTTTCTCTCTCTTAACTCTGTCCCTCTCTGGTCAAATTAAAATAAATAAATTAGGTTAAATAAAATAATTCTTAAAAAAGAAAAAAAAAAGAACTGGCTACAGTAAGTTTAAATTATTCACTAAGAAAGAAAAAGCCCTTATAACTTTCAAATTAATAAGTTATATTAGTAACTGAGTATCTAAATGAAACTACATTTTTTAGTTGGTCCAAGGTTAAATTGGGAGGATGGATGTTTTGGAAAAAAAAAAAATATTCCCAAAATATATTCCAAAGAAGAATCCTTTAGGAATATCCCCACAGCAGAGTATTTAATCCAACATTACTTGAGTAAATTCAACATAAACAAAAACAATTTCAGTCAGTATAACAAAAATTGGGTTTCTGCTGGTTAAAAATAGAATCCTAGGGTATTAGGAGGCAGCATAGTAATCATGTCACTGGACTCTCATATGGCCCACCATGGTTCAAGTCCCAGACCAGTGGCTTGAAAATTAAGCCAAGTGCTTGTGTGTGCATGCCCCAAATCCCAAGAGGAGAATGGAGAAGGGATTATGGCATAGCCATCTCTCCAGGATATGAGTTCTCACTCTCCCTCTCTCTGTCTCTCTCCAGCAAGTATATGTACCTGATGAGAAAAAACAAAAAAAGGGGGGTAGAAAAAATATCAACATAGTTTACTCATTATAGCTTGGGTAGTTCACATCAGCATTAACTGAAAGAAAAACAACTTCCCTAAAAATTGTTAAATGTTAACAGACCTACTACTATAAACTGTCCAAAAAAAATTTAGGTAGGGGATTACAACTAAAAAATGTTCATGTGATTATAAAAGTAAAGAATGATATATTGTTCTAAAAGATATATAGCTATAAAACGTGACATAACTATTATATCTTCACATCCTATAACATCTATTGAACACAAACCAAAAAAAAAAATACTTATTATATACTCATAACTTTTTTTTCTGGAATTTCATTCAAAAGCAAATCCTCAAATAGTATCTCACAACGATCAGCAACTGTGTTCAATATATCTCTCTTCACTGCCTATGAGGGAAAAACATGCAAAAACACAATGAGAAATTAAAATACTTTAAATTTACATTATATACCACAAAATTTGCATAATATGACCACTAAATAATTCATACAGTCCACTTTTAAGTTCCATGTATTCAGTATGTGTATTAACACAAATAGAGTTTTGGGTTTTTTGTTTTAGAAAGATTTTGCTACAGCATATGTGCACTCACTAGAGGCTAGAGAGAGACAGAGACAGAGAGACAGAAAGTGAGAAATCAACCCCAGGGAGGATGGCCACACCATAATCCCTTCTCCCCCATTTTTCTCTTGGGATCTTGGGCACACATGCACATGCACCTGGCTTGAGTTTTAAGCCGCTGGGTCCAGGACTCAAACCGTAGTTGACTATGTGGGAGTCCAGTGACATAACCATTATTCCATCTGCTAGTCCCAACATATATGTAGTTTAATAACATATCTGCCCAGATCCCATCTAAACAGTAAACTAAAACCAAATAAATTAAAGAAATTTTGTACCTAAACAAATAAGGCTAGTATTCCAAATTAGGAAATGTGCAACTATGACATAAATAGTTATCATTTTTTAAATTTCTGATTTCAAACAATTATAGAATGCTACCTAATAATTCTTCCTATGGGTACTTTTCCTGTTAAAGAAAAATTCAATTTTCCTCAGCGGAAATGATTTCAAATGTACAAAATCCATTGAAACTGTGGAACACTTTTAAATCTCATTTAATGGTCACTTTCAAAAATGTAGTATATATGACGATCCTGGAAGCAATGACATTATATATCTGGACTGCAATACAGATTGGGCCTTCATTAGTGAAAATTAAATTAATTGCTAAAATCTAAGATAGAAAAAAGATAAAATTTTAGGATTTTTGAACAGTTGTGCTGACATGCTTAAACTTTTTAACTCCCAATTATTCCTTTTTGTACCTGCACAGCATCTTTAACCTTGGGTCTACTGCTGTGAATGTAAGCTCTGCATTTCACAGTGCCCTTAAGGTTTACAGAGCCGCTGCAGATCTGAACCGTGGCTGTGGATCTGTGGTCTGAATTCAGAAGCTGAAAGACAAAAGCTGTTTAAGTTCTAATAGGCAACAATTACTAACTATAGGAAACATTTAAACATTATTATAAGCCATTTTATGTAAGGAGGAACTTTTGACTGAGCCAAGTATTTGAAAATATTCTCCACATATTACTAAAAGGTCTTAATAGTTCTCTGCTTATGTTATATATTGTTTTCTCAGATTTTTAGTGTAAATGGAAATTTAATATACCTAAATTTGCCTACTAACATAACTACCTAAAATACCAAGATTCATTCAATATATTCAGTGAAAATGAATCATTTCCAGATTACTCAAATAAGCACTGTGAGTATGAAAAGACTTACAAAGAAGACAAGATGCAGTAGGCCCTAGAAGGTGTGTAATACTAGATGTGCAAAGATCATGAGAACAGTGGAAAAGGAGTAAGACAACTAAAGCATTTTAAATTAATCAGACCTTGAGGAATTGGGGGTGAGAGACTCTGGCTGCGTGTACTGACAATTAGGAAGTCAAGAAAACTGATTTAGTATTCTGGGGGTGACACAAAAAAAGTACAGTCTTAGAAACTCAACGTTTTTTTTTTTTTTTTTTTTTTTTGGGGGTTTTTTTTTTTTTTTTTTTGAGAGGTTTTTGCTATAGGGTGCATGCGCTCACCAGACAGATAGAGACAGACAGAGAGACTGAAAGCGAAAAATCACCCCCCCAGGGGGGATGGCCACGCCGCAATCCCTTCTCCTCTGTTCTCCTCTCGGGATCTTGGGCATGCACACACATGCGACCAGAGTGAGTTTTCAGCCACCGGGTCCGGGAAGCGAACCGCGGTCGACTACGTGGGAGTCCAGCGACATAGCCATTACACTAACTGCTGGTCCCAGAAACTCAACCTTGAAACAATACACAGACAATAAAACTTCATGCTAAAATTGTCAACTAACATGAATTACATAACCCCCTGAGAAATAGTTTTATAACTTTTCTCCTTCTGTTATCTAAGTTCTCTTTGGCTACAGACCACTGAAGCATTGCTCCCAGATGTCTTTACTCAAGTTCGGCAGGAATAGGTCTTTTTTTGCTTGCTTGACAAACGTGGGTCAGACTTCTTTATTTCAGGTTGAAAATACAAAGCAAAGTGTAATAAATACAATAAAATTATATGCAATGCACAGACACACATTTACTTACACATTTTCAATGAGAACCTTCATAGGTTAAAAGTAATGAAAGTTATACCCCAGAATGAAAACAAAATGAGTCAATTGTGCTTATTGCCAGAAAGTATTAATAGTAATACTATTGTACGCAGTTCTTGCCATCTCATATTGTAATCTTCTTCAATCTAAGAAGTGTTAGTTCCTGCTTGATCTTAAAGTATTAAATTTCATTTGTTTTTTTTTTTTTTTTTAGAGAGAGATTTTTGCTATAGGGTGTCTGTGCTTGCCAGAGAGACAGAAACAGAGCGATAGAAAGTAAGACATCACTCCCCAGGGGGAATGGCCATACCATACCACAATCCCTTTTCCTCCATTCTCCTCTCAGGATTTTGGGTGTGCACACACACAAGCCTGGTGTGAGCTTCAAGCCACGGGGTCTGGGACTCAAACCACGTGCACCATGTGGGAATCCAATAACATAACCACTACGCCATCTGCTGGTCCCCTCAGACATTTTTAACTCATCATCTTAATAAGTACAAAACATTGAAAGTACTACCAGAGGCCTGTAATGCAAAGAACAGAGAAAGGCCAGCTTGGTGGTGCAGCAGTAACATGCTGTTCAAGTATGCAACATCTATATGAAGGTGGCAGGTTTGGTTCCCCCACTGATGTGAAGGAGAGTGCATGAATCCATGATCCTGGTTGGCTGGGAAGGCTGAAGGGAATCACTGTGTCAGACACTGTTAAGGGTACTTCTCCCTCTCTCTCTTATGAAAAAAAAAAAAAAATGCAAACAAAAACCTCTGAATTGAATGTGGTAAGAAAGTAACTTATGTTCTAGTACCCTCAAAATAAATCAGGCAGTGTACAGTCAATTCTAAAGAACAAAAAGCAAGTCATTCAACTTGTGAATAGTGCTATGTGCCTATGAACCCACAAAATCAGGAAGGAATGAGAAAAACATAGAGAGGAAAAGACAGAAAGGACTTGAATATATAGCTACTGAAAGAGCATAAAAAGCCAATATCTCATTTAATCCACACAAAGACTAGTTTTTTTAAGAATTTAAACTTAGAGACCAGCAGTTAGCGTAAGGGCTATGTCGCTGGACTCACACGTAGTCGACCACAATTCACGTCCCGGTGGCTTAAAACTCACGCCAGGTGCATGTGCATGCGTGCCCAAGATCCCGAGAGGAGACTGGAAGAGAAGGGATTGCGGCATGGCCATCGCCCCTGGGGGGCGATTTCTCGCTTTCTGTCTCTCTCTCTCTGTCTGGCGAGCACACGTGCCCTATAGCAAAAACCTCTCCAAAAAAAAAAAAAGAAGAAGAAAAAGAATTTAAACTTAAATATGACCCAGGTTTTGTTGGCAAAAATCTGTCACAGATCAAATAGTTTTAAAGGATCCAGGTCCATTCAAAAGATGTCTATCATCAAACATCATCAAACCAAATAGCAGGGGAACAACACTGATACTCTATCTGGAATAAGCATCCTCTGACACTTGTAGAGTTCACTGATATGCTAATAAGATGAGAGTGGAGGGACAGTAATGGGCTTCCCTCATCTACTCCACAAATCTTTACTATAGATAAAGCTACTCTTTAGGGACCAACAAATGGCATAATGGTTGCATCCCTGGACTTGTCAACCGCAGTTTGAGTGCCAGATTCGAGTCCCAGACCTGGCAGCTTGAAACTCACACTGGGTGTTTGTGTGTGCATGCGTGCATGCATGCGTGCCAAAATTCCCAAGAGGACAATAAGGAGAAGGGATTGCTGCACGGCCCTCCATTCTGG
Source organism: Tupaia belangeri chinensis (assembly GCF_000334495.1). Classification (NCBI taxonomy): domain Eukaryota; kingdom Metazoa; phylum Chordata; class Mammalia; order Scandentia; family Tupaiidae; genus Tupaia; species Tupaia belangeri. The sequence continues at coordinate 805,430 of NW_006204176.1, read as the reverse complement.
AGGGTGATTTCTCACTTTCTTTTTCTCTGGGGTGCATATGCCCTTATAGCTTTTATATGTATATTATACATGATATATACATATAGTAGTATATGTATTATATATATAAAATATTGTCTCTACAATATGAAACATATTTTAATACATACATGTTATTACATATATTACATAGGGTATCATTTTCCAAAATAGACTAGAATATAGAGGACCACATAACTATCAAGGAAAAGAATTACAAAAGGATACTTTTCTATCTATGTTGCCATAATCTACATAGCTTCAAATTGTAATTTCTTCACTATAGTAACTTTAACCACATTGTTTAATAAACTGAGAGATAAGCCTAACTAATAAAGAGAATATAGGCAGAAAAATAATACAGCTGTAAAAAAAAGGACACTTTCAAAATCAAAGCAAAAGTAAAATCTAAAAGACTAAAAATACTTTGAAGGTACTAAGAAGAGAACTGAAAACTCATGTTGAGAGTATAACTCTGACAATTTAGTAATACACTAAAACACAAAGAAATTAATAACCTTATAAGCCAAGTTACACTTAATTCTATCTTATTCAGTTAAAAAACATTACGTAATACTTCAACTTTCTATTAAAATACTTTCAAGGTACTAAGAAGAGAACTGAAAACTCATGTTGAGAGTGTAACTCTGACAATTTAGTAATACACTAAAACACAAAGAAATTAATAACCTTATAAGTCAAGTTACACTTAATTCTATCTTATTCAGTTAAAAAACATTATGTAATACTTCAACTTTCTATTAATATTCCTCAAGATTGTGAACTTGAAACTTCTGAAAAGAAAGGTAGGTAGGTAGGTATGTAGGTAGGTGGGGTGGGTAGGGGGTGGGTGAAGTTGGTGGGTTGGTTTAATTAATTAATTATTTAGAGAGGTTTTTGCTATAGGGCATGTGCCCGAGACAGAAAGACAGAGATACAGAAAGCGAGAAATCACCGTCCCCAGGGGATGGCCATGCCGCAATCCCTTCTCCTCCATTCTCCTCTCGGGATCCTGGGCACGCACGCACACGCGCCCGACATAAGTTTAAGCCAACGGGTCCCACACTTGTACCGTGATCTACTACATGGGAGTCCAGTGACGTAGCCATTACGCAAACTGCTGGTCCCAAGAAGGGATATTTAAAAACACCATAAAAACTATAAAACTCGCTAAGTAATACTTTGTGGTTTTTATCCAATCAGTGGAAGTATAAATCTACTTCAAATTAAGTACATAACAATTCTCGGCACATCTGTATACCCATCTTTCAAGTTGTTAAAAATTGCAACATAAAACCTACTAAAATATTATTATATACTCACACATGTATATGTATATGTAAATATATTTTAAAATGCTATGCTCTTGACGTTAAATTTGAATAGCCTGGGGGCTGAATGGTGACACTGTGATAAAACATGACACTCTGCAAAGCTAACCAGGTAGGTTCAAGTCTGAAGACCTCCCTGAGTATGTCTGCTCATGACCCAGGGCTGGCTGAGGTTGGGGTTGGATCACCACATCAGGACACTGTTGTAGGGGCTCTCTTTCATGCTTGGGAAGAGATAAACAGACAAAACTTCAAAAAAAAAAAAAAAAGTTTTAACATCATTGAGGCAAAAGCCCCAAGGAGGTTTTATTAAAATAATGCTGCAGGGACCAGCAGTTAGCGTAATGGCTATGTTGCTGGACTCCCATATACAGTCAACCGTGATTCGAGTCCCAGACCTGGTGTCTTAAACTCACGCCAGGCGCGTATGCGTGCGGGCCCCAGATCCCGAGAGGAGAATGGAGGAGAAGGGATTGCAGCAGGGCTATCCCCCCGGGGGTGATTTCTCACTTTCTGTCTCCCTGGAGAGCGCATGCGCCCTATAGCAAGAACCTCTCAAAAAAGAAAAAAAAAAAAAATGCTGCCTAGGAATTACTTTCCTATTCCTAGACATTTTATACAGTCTCTTATATCTCCAAAAATTTTTATTCTTTAATTATAAATACAGAAGATTTTATTATGGTTATTCTAAAAAACCATGTATTTTTAAAAAGTAGTATTTTCAAGTACTTACCAAGTGTGTTAGTACTTTGACTTCAAAAGAATGACCAGTTGCCTGAGTATTTCCTCGAGAAGATTTTTTCTGAAAAAGCACAGAAGTTATAAAAGCCAGACTGTTGAGATTATAAGTAGAATGTAAAAGGCAATTTAGGAACTATCCTACATATACCACTTACAGAAAAAACAAGTCTTCTTACTTACTTTAATTTAGCTTTTTATATAGATGTTACTTTATGTATTCTATACAATCTCTTAAAAAACCATGCACACCCTACTTTCATTCCTCTAAAGCAAGGACTGGCAGATTACTGCTGGTGGCCTAACCTACACGAGCACCTGTCATGACCAAGAAAGCTCACTGGAACACAACCACAGCCATGTCCACATCATCTGTGGCTGCTTTCAAGCTACACCACCAGAGATGGTTGCAACAGACAGTATGACCTATGATGTCTGAGTATTCACTATTTGACTCTACATAAAAGTGGCTGACTCTTCTTGCTCTAAAGTAAGAGGTCACTAAAGTTCCTCTTGAGGAAACGCTATTTAAGAAGCCCACCCCCTCCTCCTATAAAATGGTCATACTTAGCCTTTAAACTACTATCACAACAGAACAATATGCAGCCTTTAGCTTTAAGCAAGCAGTTTACAATTTGGAGGAGGTATTTAGATGACACTCCCTACTCCAAGTTTTGAGATTAGAACCATATTAGAAATAATCTCCTCACTTTACTTCAAAAGGTCTTAAAAATAAGTAGATGAAATCTTTTTTCATGAACACAAGGAATGAAGGTGAACTATGTTTTATTTTTCCCTAAGCACAAATAATTTCATAAAGATATGATCTTTTTCTCAACTCACCTGTCCTTCCAACAGGTCACAATCATCCTCTTTAACTTGTCCATTAATCAGATAGACACCATTTTCTATTTGTTTGGCCCAGCGTGTAAGCCCATTCTTAAAAAAGAGAAAATATGGAAATCTTTCAGCTCTGATGCTTTTTTTTTTTTTTTTTTTGCCTTAGGGTACGTGCTCAACGGAGAGAGACAGAGACAGAGACAGAGAGATGAAAAGTGAGAAATCACTCCCCTGGGAGAATGGCCATGCTGCAATCCCTTCTCCTCCATTCTCCTCCTGGGATCTTGGGTACACATGCATGCATTCCTGGTGCTGTGGTAGGCAGTTAGCTAGTAAAGAGTGGGCAGCCCTAAGAGACTAGCAGAAGGACACATGTCACATCAATCACAGTTTATCAGGAGTTGCAACCAGACCCTCCATGAAATGCCTTCTTCCCACCCAGCTCCTGGTGCAGGGAAGGTGCGGCAAATACTGTTTTTCTTCCTTGGTACATGAGAAACACACATAGGAATGATTGTAAATTTCCCTCTTATCATTCCTCATAAATACAGAAGACCCAACCAGACATTTTGGTCAACATCCTGATTCCCACTGCCATAAACTAATTGGGCAGTCTATCCTAATTAGGCATCATGGCTCATGATGGGTGTACAGTTAGAAAATCAAATTCCTCAAATTCTTCACCTGTGAGAAATGCACAAGTGCAGAAAAAAAGCCTGGGAATTCAAACAAAGGACATAAATAATACAACAGATCTCCCACTGTTAAAATATTCATTATCACCTCTGATAATAAAAATAACACCTAACCAGTCCCAAAAGCAGTTGCTACCTAGCAACCTGCCCGCCTGAAAGTCTTTTGGATGTACTTTTCTAAAATCTTTCCATCCTATTAAATTTTCTTTCCTATCTATTTTTATCGTGGTTGTGGCTTTATTTTGCGCTTAGGGACAGGTCTCCAATTTTAGCGATCTGGACCCAAAGAACCAAAGACTTCACACAACACAGCTCAGCACTCTTCTCCCATCCTATGACAGCGTGAGTTTCAAGCCACCGGTTCTGGGACTCGAACTGAATCTGTAGACATGTGGGGAATCCAGTGATATGACCAGTCCGCCATCTGCTGGCCCCTCTAATGCCGTCCTAAAACTCCACCTTATTCTTTCTTTGAACTCCGCCTTATTCTACTAATGCACTCAAATATTAAAAAGCCGTTAAGTACCAATAATGTAGTATTTAAATCCAGTCTCATATATTTAAAGTATATCCCAATTTTCAGTACCATGTCCGTAATTAGTAAAAGGTTTTTTCCTGATCTTTATTTCAAACTAACATTTATATCACAGGTTCAGAAGGCTTATTAACAGTCAAATAAAACCCATGCCCATTATAAAGTGAGAAAAAAAAGCCACAACAAATAACATAAAAGATAAGCAAACTCCATTTCCCTTCTTCAATGTGCTAAATGAAGAAGAATAAGCTACCAACCAAAGGGTAATATACAGCAATAAAAAGGACTGGACAAGGGAAGATGAAACTAAGGGCAAGGACCAGCAGGTGGTGTGGTGGTTATGGTGCTGGATCTCCCATGGACAATGGCCTGTGCAGCTTGAGTCCCTGAGTCAGCAACCTGAATAGCGTGCCAGGTACATAGGCATGTGTGTGTGTGTGTGTGTGTGTGTGTGTGTGTGTGTGTACAAAATCTCAACAGGAGAATGGAGGAAAAGGATTGTGGTGTGGCCATCCCTGGTGGGGAGGGGAGGGACAAAAGGAAGGGGAGGGTCGCCTTTTAACTCTTCCCTCCTTCAAATCACATATGCCCTGTAGCAAAAAATTTAAAAGTGAAAGAAACTAGGACTAAGAGAAAGCCAAAAAATATAGCTTCTTACAAAATTACACTTAAGGGGACCAGCAGTTAGTGTAATGGCTGTGTCACTGGACTCCCATGTAGTCGACTGTTGTTAGAGGCCAGACTCGGAGTCTTAAACTCACACCGGGTGCCTGTGTATGCATGCCCAAGATCCTGAGAAGAGAATGGAGAAGGGACTGTGGCATGGCCATTCCCCCTGGGGCATGATTTCTCACTTTCTGTCTGTCTTTCTGGCAAGTGCATATGCCCTATAACAAAAAAAAAAAAAAAAAAATTATCAAAATTTTATCAAGCACCTATTATGCTAAGCGTACTAATATTACGACCTTGTCCCACCACTTACAATTTTTCCAGTCTGGCTGGGGTATAAATTTGTTATTAATAAAAACTATCATTATAAACACAATGTCACTTTTGAGGATTATAAAATGAATAACACAGACAACCAGAATAACAGAAGATTGTTCACTCAGCAATCACTAAAGAAAAGTGATTCAAGTTACACTGATACCTTTGTATTTTTCTCCAGAGTATAGCCGACAGAAGTAGCAGAAAGCGGGATGTGAATGTTAACATGAACTGTACACTCTAAAGGAAGCCAGGAAGTTGTTAGTCCATTCTGATACTTCCAGTCTGCTGGTCTTGGTGAACTCTAGCAGTGGAGAAGGATGAAAAACATAAAATATGATGTGGTTTAGGTAAATACATGGATCAGTAAACATAAAGTATCCAATCAACTAACTCATAGAAACTGGGATCTAACATACCTGAGCAAATTCCTTTATCAAAGGACTACAGATTAGAACAAAATCTAAAATAGAGCAAACTTAGTCCTCTTTAGTACATCCTAGGCATCTTGGCAACCCCCTTCTTCCTCACCAGGAATAGACAGACATGGGGTCAGAAGGTGCCATGTTTAGAATTCTGTGCAGTCTTCTGGTCCTCTAGTTTCCACCTGCAGCAGTGGAATTCCACTGTCAATTCCAGTGTTGAGTCCAAAGACTCTGATATGGAGCAAACGATCACCAATGATTCCCAGGTACTAGACAGTCTCCTTTCTGTCCCACCCTTGATAGCGATACTGCAGAGTTACTTTCTCACACTGCTTTTTAGATGCTTTAGCAAAATGGCAATCTGGATTCCGCTGAATAAAGGTACCATGTTTACTTGGCACAGCAGCTACCAAAGGCCTCAGTCACTTTTACTATCAGATTCTAAAATGGAAAACTAAATGAGACAGAATGAGCTTAACAAAAACCAGATTTCTTTTTTTTGTTGTTGTTAAGGGTTTTGCCATAGAGCACATGTGCTTGTTAGAAAAAGACAGTGAGGGAACCAGCAGTTAGCGTAATGGCTATGTCGCTGGACTCCCACATAGTTGACCGTGGTTCGCGTCCTGGACCCAGTGGCTTAAAACTCATGCCGGGCGCGTGTGCGTGCATGCTCAAGATCCCAAGAGGAGAATGGAGGAGAAGGGATTGCGGCGTGACCATCCCCTCTAGGGGGTGATTTCTCACTTTCTGTCTCTATGTCTCTCTCTGTCTGGCGAGCGCGCGCACCCTATATCGAAAACCTCTCAAAAAAAAAGAAAGAGACAGTGAGAGGGAAAGTGAGAAATCACTCCTCCAGGGGGAATGGCCATGCTGTAATCCCTTCTCCTCCATACTCCTCCTAGGATTCTGGACATGGACAGACATGCGCCTGGCATGATTTCCAAGCAACTGGGTCCAGGCAAACTGCACTTGGCCATGTGGGAGTCTAGCACCATAACCACCCTGACACCTGCTGGCTCCTTAACAAAAATCGTTTAACAATTAAAAAAACAAGTTTTCCTTCCTGATAATGAAAATCATCATATTTAAAAATGAAAACTACAGGTAGCTATGGATATCAACAGTTAAAACTAAACTTCAATTTTAAAATAGTTTGCAACATAATCTTTAAAGAGTAATGTTTCTTACCTTTGGATCAAGGATGTCATATGTTCGACAACATATTCTTTACTAATTAAGGATAGAAATGGCCAAAAAAGGAATATATTCTTGATAATCAAATTAATATAAATCATCAAAAAAAATTTTAAATGCATGCATCTAAGAGTTCTTAGGAAATCATAACACTTTATATATTTAAAAATATTTATACATATGTATATGTATGTAGGTATATATAAAATATTGTATATATAATGAACACACACATAAATGTAGACTTTAAAAAGCTCATGGAAAATTTAAAGTACAAATTTATTTTGCTACAAAACAAACTTGAAATTCATGCAATGTTTTAAAAAATAGGTATTTTCCAATAACTTTTGAAGACCTCCATAGAGAAATTGTTCTTGCTATAGTATGTGTGGAATTTGAAACTATTCCCAACCATTCAAAAATCATACCAACTATAATGAATGAAATTCAAGCACTGTAAGATTTTTCTCAAATATACACCCTCAAATTACAAAAAAGAGAGCTGTTTTAGACACGGTAAAGCCCAAAAATATTTATTGGGTCAAAAGACTTGTGCATGAAACTTTCCAGTTAAATACCAAAGAAGTTAAAAGCCCAGTTTATGCAAGAATGGTCACTTTTTAAATTTTGTCTTCTAAAAAATACTCAATTATTGGGCATTTAGATTGCATCACTCCTTTGGCTGCTTGGGAGGTACCTTTGTCCCAGTGAGAGATAAAGGAAAGAAACTAAGGCTTTTAGTACACTTGATCTTGGCTAAAAACCTAAGAATTTGTTCTATGTCCTACCCTTCCCAACTCAGCACACCTGTGCTTTAGATTGTACATTTTCTCATAAGCAGCAGAGAAGAAAACTTAATATAAGAAAAATATCGTTTTCCTAAGTTGTCAGTTGGGCATTTCTCTCTCTCTAGGAGACCTGCTGTGTTCAGATACCTAACAGTAAACAGCTGGCAAAATATTCCAAAACCCTGAGTCCTTGCTATGTCTCGTGAACTTTTTATAACCATGGGATGTCATGAACAACTACTACCACTATTACTATCACTAGTAGCAGCTCTAATTATATGTTATTTATAAAAAAAGCTCACAAACTATGCCTATCTTTTTTAAGTAATGGTGATTTAAGTACAGGTTTATGGGGGAAAAAACTTGTAGGAATATTATTTTGGTACCATATTTTTGTTGTTGTTGTTGGTTTTTTCTTTTTTTTAGAGAGGTTTTTGCTATAGGGCATGTGTGCTTGCCAGAAAGAGAGAGAGAGACGGAGAGACAGAAAATGAAAAATCAACCCCCAGGGTGGGGTGGCCATGCTGCAATCCCTTCTCCTCCATTCTCCTCTTGGGATCTTGGGCACACATGCACACACACTCAGCATGAGTTTAAGCCACTGGGTCCGTGACTCGAACCGTGGTCAACTACATGGGAGTCCAGCGACATAGCCATTATGCTAACTGCTAGTCCCAGTACCATATATGTTTAACACCTAAAGGAAGGATACTTTTTTGTAGAAGAGCAAATGTGAAGTATCACTCGTTCTGAGACCTCCTCCTCTGTGAAATTCCACAATCGCTTTCTATTCATAGATTTTTCCACAGCAAATATTAGCTGAAAGAAAGAAAAAAATACACAGTAATTAAATGTAACTTTTTTAAAAAAGTGAATGTAAAAGGCAAATTAAAATGTCATCAAGCAATCATCTAGCTTTAAAATTCCACAATTCTATCATTAATTTGTTCTTTTCTTAAAAGAGTAGAGCTAATTGTTAACCACTTTTTATTCTGTGCTTAAAGATTTACCTAAGATATCTAAGCAACTGGGTAACAAAAGTTGTTTCAGCATAACTGCAGCATGAAAAATTATGGAACACTAATTAAAATATGCTTTGGATCACTTTATATACATGTAATCAAGAAAAATAATATACAACTCATCTCATTAAGAATATCTGATATTTCCAACTTACTCTGCGCAGTGCAGTTTGAAAATCATTTGCCAATTCTAAACTTGTAATAATAAATACTCCAAGAACTAAAAGTCCCCCTGGTAGCATTCTGGACACCTAAAATAGAAATAGAGTATTAGCTAACATAAGCATTTAGCATTACACAATCCTTCAGGTTAGAAAAAACTAAATATTAAACTAGCAAATATCAACTAAGTGCCAACCATAAACATAGAGTTGAGGTAGGGACTTTTAAAACTGGCTAAAATATCGACAAGCAGATGATAAACAAGATGAATGGGGTGTCAGTATGTATATAATCTTCCTAGAGTATCCTTAACTTTTTTCCTTAATATTACTTTATAACTAAAATAATTTGAAAACAACATCCTTTACCTACATCAACGCATAAATCTCTCGTGAGAGCAAAGACTACCTTCTAAAATTTTTCAATGGCTTCCATCAGCTAAATATGTCTTCTCTTAGACTGGCATTTCAGATCTTCTAGAATCTGACTAATCTGATGCTTAGTGTTTTGCTTTGTACTACTTTGTTTAAAACATTAGAATATCAGTCAAAAAGTACCCACTGTTTTCCATCTGTATCTATAGGTGTTCTAACTCTGTGTTCCCTCAGCCTGAACTGACTTTCTCTCAGACTTCAGTACGTCTAAACTCTATGGGACGCTTTTGAAGTAAGCTTGCCAAAGCTGCCTTCCCTGATCCTGTGATCTCTGAACTCCCACAGAACTTAGCAGAGTTCTCCCAGGAACCTTTGCACACAACTCTATAATATAGGTATTTGTGAACCTTACTAATTGGTCAGGGAGCTTCTTTGGGAAGAAGAAATTCTTAAATTATCTTTGTCAACCTACACTTAGCAGCTTCCTAGAGCCTGGGATTTGAACAGAGGGAGTCCGACTTGAAAATTCATGCTTTTCTATTGTTTAGGCTTACCTCAAAATTTTAAACCTATTTACCAATATTGGGCATTTATGTCATACTCAATTTTCCTTTACTTTAAAACAATTCTGATTAAAAATCCTACTAAGACTTTTTGTGTTCATAAAATTAATTGTTTACAACAAAACCCTTGAAATGGGTAACTGGGTTAAGAAGTTATACTGATTTTTACGGTGTTTGATACATCTTACCAGTTTTGTCCTCCATAGTATCTGTATCTCCTTTTACATGACTGTGGCTTTTGTATACGTAATATATAAGCAGAAATGACAAAGCTGTCTTAGAATATTAGATATCATAGTTTAACACCTAACTTATTTGCATTATGTCTTCTGGTGGCTCCCTCTGATTTCTTAAATTCTATTGATTATAGTAACATGAACTTAACAAATGAAAGTTTGCATATTTAGCACAGTACTATGGTTTCAGTGTGTCTCCAAACATATGTGTTAAAATTTGGTGAGCCAGGGACAGTAGATAGCGTGATGGTTACGGCACTGGACTCCCACATGGCTAACTGCAGTTCAAGTCCAAGACTGGACGGCTTGAAAATCATGCCAGGCACATGTGCATGCATGCCCAAAATCCCAGGAAGAAAGTGGAGGAGAAGGGACTGCGGCATGGCCATCACCCCAGGAGGTGATCTCTTACTTTCCCTCTCTCCGTCTCTCTTCAGTGAGCACAGGATCCCAGCAGGAAAATAAAAAACTTGGTAAGCCATTATAATGAGAGTAAAAGGGTGAAAAAAATGAATGCAACTGTGATGCTGAAAGGTAGGGTCTTGGGGAAGTGATCAGCAATCAGGGCACAGTCCCCAAAACTGGGTCTCGATGGGTTTATGAGGAGAGGAGAGGAGACAGATGAGCACAGCTCTGCTCTACTCTGCTCAAGCTCTTTCCTGCAAACAAGGGAAGTCCTCCCTGATGTGTACCTGCCAGAAAATTCTCACCTGATGTGGCTCTTAGACTTTGGACCTCTAAAACAATGAACCAAATTAATCTCTATTCTCTTAAATTATTAACAGAAATCTAGTTATTAGCAATAGAATAGACTAGAGTACATGGGGAACCTGCATATCTTCTAAAAATCATCAATACATAAAACTAAGTACTTCCTTCTAGAGGTATAAAGGCTAATCTAATTTACATATATATATATACAAATACACACACACACATAAATAAATTCATATTCTCTCTTTCTTTGTATGTGTATGGAAATATGTAAAAATATACGTATTTACACATGCACATCATACACAATTTTATAGAAGAAAAGAAAAATTACAGTAGAAAATTATTTATGACCAATGCAATTTAACTTAAAAGTATCTAGTATTTGCTTGGGAAGGTATTACTCAATATCCTTTGTTTTTTGTTTTTGTTTGTATAACTACCTACTGCCTGCCTCATCACAAACACACTCACAGATCTGTGTATATGTGTATACACACACAAACACATTTGTGTATTTAAGGGATCTAAAGTTGGCTGGAGAAGGAAATGATTTTACTTTTAACCTTCCTTTAACAACATTCTTTATAATCCATTCGATAAATATTTTCAGTAAGTTACTTAATGTCTGTATCCTCTTTGTGTAATTGTACTAGTACGCCCCTGGATACCCACACAAAAAACTTCAGCATCTTTAGTTACTCTCTCCCAAGCTACACTCTTCCCTCCTAAACTACTTGGTCACTAAATCTTGATTCTAGTGCTTTCTCTGAAATGACTGGGCAATGAAGTCCTGGCCAACTACATTAGTTTACTTATTCATGCATTTATTTATCTGATGTTTTGAAGCTCTTGTTATAAGCCCGTCAAAATACTGGTAGGCACTCCAGGACATAGCCATTAATAAAACAGACTCGCAAGGTTCAAGAGTCTGGCTCAGGCTCATTATCTTTTCTGGGACTGTCACTGTAACTATGTTTTCTGTTCTGTCTTCAGTTTCTCCATTCTCGTTTTTTGTCTTTGTTTTTTGGAGAGGTTTTTGCTACAGGGAGTGTGTGCTCGCCAGAAAGACAGAGAGAGACAGAAAGTGAGAAATTAACCCCCAGGGGAGATGGCCACAACCACAATCCTTTCTCCTCCATTCTCCTCTCGGGATCTTGGGCATGCATGCACACGCACCTGGTGTGAGTTTAAGCCACCGGGTCCAGGACTCGAACCGCAGTCGGCTACATGGGAGTCCAGCGACATAGCCATTATACTAACTGCTGGTCCCTCCATTCTCGTTTTACAGTGTGTACCAAGCCATCAGAATTCTCTAAATTATTGTAACATCAATCCCATTACTCCCTCCTCAAAATACGGTGTTCTAAAAGTCTAGTATGAAACTACTATCTACCAAACATTTCCCTCGGTCCTTAAAATGCTCTAAAAAACCATCCATAGACTTGTCCCTCCTAGTTGTAGATCTAATTACATTGTTCTATCCATACCGTGTTTCAACTCTATCCAGCACTTGCTATTCTCCTAATATACCGTCTACTTGAATGCCTTTGTGCCATTTACCCTTACCGTCCTTGGGGTATTCACTGTGTTCCCTGACTTCTACTGGCAAGCAATACTCATCTTTCAACTTCTAAGCCTTCTGCGAAGCTGACTCTGACCACTGGCAGTTATTTCCTCACTCCTCACTCTATATTCCTATACCACTTTTTTACTTTTATCTCATCTCCCTTGTAATGCTTATGCTAACAATATCTTTCCTTTTGGTTAAAATATAAATTCTCTGAGAATATTTTAAAAGAATTTAACTGTGTTGTTATTCATTCAGTGCCTGGTATTAAGCCTTTAAAACAATCTGAACATCAACTATATTACCAATAACTAATATTATTTTAAAATTATAAAGGGAAAAAAGAGGTGGAAACAAGTTAAATGACCATTAACAGAGATATATTTAAATTATATGTAAACTAACCCAGTGGGAAAATAATAACAAAGAGAAAGTACAGCATTAAAGAGCAAAGGATTTCAAGTTGTAGTGCCTGGTTGAAATCCCTGTTCTGCCACTCACCAGCTATGCTTCACTTAACTTCAATAAATTGGTTTTTAAAAATTAGGAATACAGGGCTAGCAGGTGGCATGCAGGTTAAGGCACTGGATCCCACATGACCAACACTGTGATTCGAGTCCTGACCCAGTGGCTTTAAAATCATGCCAGGCGGATGTGTGTGTGACCAAGATCCCGAGGAGAATGGAGAAGAGATTATAGAGTGGTCCTCCCCCCAGGGGTAATTTCTCACTTTCTCTGTGTATATGTGTGTGTCTCTGGTGAGTGTACATCCCCTTTCGCAAAAACAAACAAAAAAATAGGAATAAATAAACAAATAGAAAATAGAATCATGGATACACGGAAGAAAAAAATAATTGTATCTGTGATATACTCTACACGTCTTAAATACATAAGAATGAGGCTTATGCTAACAATATCTTTCCTTTTGGTTAAAATATAAATTCTCTGAGAATATTTTAAAAGAATTTAACTGTGTTGTTATTCATTCAGTGCCTGGTATTAAGCCTTTAAAACAATCTGAACATCAACTATATTACCAATAACTAATATTATTTTAAAATTATAAAGGGAAAAAAGAGGTGGAAACAAGTTAAATGACCATTAACAGAGATATATTTAAATTATATGTAAACTAACCCAGTGGGAAAATAATAACAAAGAGAAAGTACAGCATTAAAGAGCAAAGGATTTCAAGTTGTAGTGCCTGGTTGAAATCCCTGTTCTGCCACTCACCAGCTATGCTTCACTTAACTTCAATAAATTGGTTTTTAAAAATTAGGAATACAGGGCTAGCAGGTGGCATGCAGGTTAAGGCACTGGATCCCACATGACCAACACTGTGATTCGAGTCCTGACCCAGTGGCTTTAAAATCATGCCAGGCGGATGTGTGTGTGACCAAGATCCCGAGGAGAATGGAGAAGAGATTATAGAGTGGTCCTCCCCCCAGGGGTAATTTCTCACTTTCTCTGTGTATATGTGTGTGTCTCTGGTGAGTGTACATCCCCTTTCGCAAAAACAAACGAACAAAAAAAAAAATAGGAATAAATAAACAAATAGAAAATAGAATCATGGATACACGGAAGAAAAAAATAATTGTATCTGTGATATACTCTACACGTCTTAAATACATAAGAATGAGTACTCTGAAATCCTAGTCTAGTATCTAAGAATGAAGTGCTTTTGTTAGTCAAATACAAACTTAACTATATAAAGTGATAAATAAGATGACCTGGTTGGCATGTTCTGTTGCCCATTCTTCATCCAAATTATCCAACTTAGCTTTGGGATGTTTGAGGTTCTCATTTTGTTCCTCTTTGGGTGGCGTTTTGGCAGCAAGAATCACATAATCCTTTTGTGAAGAACACTTCAAAAGCAAAATACAAAGCTTATTAGAATGATGCTGAATGAGGACTCAACTATCTTAGGTCTTATGATATGTAAAAACTGAGTAAATGAGTAATATTTGTAGCAGGTTAAATTGTTAATACTGGTATTATAAATGAAATCTATAAGGAAACTCCATTTCATGAATGGCCTGCATTTCCCTCACATGTTCTCTCCTAATGTATTAGGTCATCAGAAAGTCATTTTTCTATGCAAAAATGCGTCATGACTTTCTCGATAACCCAGTATTTAATATCGGCTAATTTATTCAGATACACAAATGTGAATGACACAGTAGTCCTTATAAATGGCTTGTTGGATGAGTGAATGAACTGCTTTAACTAAAAGGTAATATGCCTAGTCAGTTTTCTAGGTATTATATTTATTTCCCAAGCACTAGTAATTTGAACAGTGTGGGTATTTAGCCAATATAAAATCTCAGTAAAATAAAGCAACAAATGATGTCGTGCATCCTACTTAAACTGAAATAACGATAGTAGGGAGGTTGCACAGAAGAGCAAAGGGCAAAGACTTGGACACTGGATTTGAAGTGATACCAGATTCTAGTTCTTCAGTTTTAACGGCAATTACATGGTAACCAAAGGTAGGAGTTGTACACATTAACTTAGGGGTCATTTCACTGTTCAGTTTTATTGCAGTGAAAGTTATCTGCATCTCAGAGTGAAAATAGGCTGGTAATGCAAGTTAGCATAGCATTATCCCCACGCATGACCTGAAACTTCCATCATTAGTGGCACCTTGGGATAGAAAATAAAGAGTTATTATTTATTTTTAAGTTTATTTCTTGTGTGTGAGAGAGACAAAGAGAGAAAGAGAAACAGAGAGATAGGCACCAGAAACAGGGTCTTAGAGCTGCGATCCACTCCAAGTCATATCCTCCTAGTACACCTTCTACTTACATGCCTTCGTGTCATTTTCCCACATTGTCCTTGGGGTGTTCCAAGTGTTCCGTGACGAGAACCGGCCCAGGTCAGGTGTACTAAGGGAGGTCCTGCGACGGGAATCCAGGACCTTCCCACCTGGGTCTAGCTGTATTACTGCTGTGCAACTACCTAGCCCCAAGTAATTACTTTAAGTTTTTTTCTGGGACTTATGTTCAAATGTACCTGAGACAAAAAGGTAGACCTTGATCAAGGAGGTTCCTTCTTTTTCCTAAAATACCTAACTTTGAAAAGAAACTGACCCTGAGAGTAGGAAATAAATAGGCAACCCTGACGGAAAGGAGAGAAAGGTGATGAATAAAAAGCATGCAGAGAACCAGCAGTTAGCGTAATGGCTATGTCGTTGGACTCCCACGTAGTCGACGGACTTATGTTCAAATGTACCTGAGACAAAAAGGTAGACCTTGATCAAGGAGGTTCCTTCTTTTTCCTAAAATACCTAACTTTGAAAAGAAACTGACCCTGAGAGTAGGAAATAAATAGGCAACCCTGACGGAAAGGAGAGAAAGGGGATGAATAAAAAGCATGCAGAACCCTGGAAGGAGTAAAAAGGCGGGGTGAAGAGAAACTAGAAGGAAGGTATCAAACTTTGAGAGACTTGTTTGTAAGATGGCAGTTTTGCTGAGTTCTAGAAATGGCCTATATCCAGAAGGCAAGTCTGGAAGAGGATCCTTCTCCTCGACCTTTAATCTTTACTGACTGCATCTTTCTCTAAGTCACTTCTTCCCTTAAATTTTTAAAATAAGGGGAAGGGAAAAAAAATCTTAAAAAAATTCCTAACAAAAAGAACCCCACACTAGATGCTAAGTAACCAGAATCAAGTTCATACTGTTGCCAAGAGAGGCAGTCTGCTCTCTAATGTGAGGCCCCACAGGATAATCACCACTACCTGGGTGAATAGTGTCGATCTGTTCTCTCTCTTGCAATCTCACAAACCTGCTTTGTGAAAATGCTGAAAATAAACTTGTTTTGTAGGGCTGGACTGACATTAACTCAGCTCTTTCAGAGTGATGTAGAAAACTAGCATCCATGATGGGACTGGAATGATGAGTCTTCCAGGCAGTGCGTTCTTTCTAAGTAGGTAATTTAGGACATTAAATTATAAGAGAAAAAAGCTACGGGATATGAAGAGAATCACAACAAGGAAAGTTAATTATACATTTGGGAGGTTTTAAGGCATCAAGCCTTGAAAACACTCAGAAAGAAAACTGTCACAGTAAGAGCTTTATTTGCTTCGAGAGCTCCAAATCAAGTCATGGGCCCCAGTGTACTCTCCTCTCAGTGTCTGGAAGATATAGCCAGTTGGCCTGTGTCTCTCCTTGTATTCTACCTTGTATTGCTGACCAGTCCTTTATGATGATTAACATATGCTTCCTTCAACTCGCTGGTTGATTATGCTTTTCAAAGTATCCTTACAGACCAATGGAGCAGAATAGAGAACCCACAAATAAATCCACATATTTATAGTCGACTAATTTCTACAAAGGCATCAAGAACATATACTGGAGAAAGGATAGTGATGGTGGGAAAGCTAGGTGTCCATCTGCAGGATGAAATTAGATCCCTGCCATTTCTCACCATATGCAAAAATTAACCCAAAATGGATCGAAGACTTAAATGTGAGACCTGAAACTATGGAAATGCTAGAAGACAACATGAGGAAAACACTTCAGGACATTGGTATAGCAAAGATTTTTTTTTTTTTTTAATTAGATCTCAAAAGCACAGACAACAAAAGCAAAAATGAGCAAATGAAAAAACTAAAAAAGCAAAGGAAATAATCAACAAAGTAAAGAGATGACCTATAGAAAAGGGGAAAATATTTGCAAACTAGTCATCCAGTAAGGGATTGATATATAATTCTGGAATTTATGAGGAACTCAACAGCAAGAAAAAGAAAGAAAAAACAAATAACCTGATTAAAAGATAAACAAATGTTCTAAACACATATTTATCAAAAGACACAAAAATGACCAAGTATGTAACAAATACTCAACATCATTAATCATCAGTGGAATGCAAATAAAAACTACAGGAAGGTATCATCTCACCCAATTATTATGGCTATCCATGAAAAGACAAAAGAATAACAAGTGCTGGCAAGAATGTAGAGAAACGGGAACTCTTCTACTCTGTTGGTGGGATGTATTAGTAAGGCCATTATGGGAAACAGTAAAGAGGGTCCTCACAGAACTAGCATATGGTTCAGCAATCCTACTATTGGAAACATACTCAAAAGACCAGAAATCAGTACATCCTAAGGATACCTATACTCCCATATTTACTGCAGCCCTAGTCACAACAGCCAAGATACAGAATCAACAGAAATGTCCACCAACAAATGAGTGGACATGATTAAGTGTGGAATATACATACACAGCAGCATACTATTCAGACATATTAAAGAATAAATCTAGCCAATTATGGCAACATGAATGAACCTGGAGGACATTATGCTAAGTGAAATAAGCCAGACATAGAAAAACAAATGCCACGTCACAACAGCCAAGATACAGAATCAACAGAAATGTCCACCAACAAATGAGTGGACATGATTAAGTGTGGAATATACATACACAGCAGCATACTATTCAGACATATTAAAGAATAAATCTAGCCAATTATGGCAACATGAATGAACCTGGAGGACATTATGCTAAGTGAAATAAGCCAGACACAGAAAAACAAATGCCACGTTTTTTTTGAGAGGTTTTCGCTACAGGGCACGTGCACTTGCCAGACAGACAGAGAGAGATACAGAGACAGAAAGCGAGAAATCACCCCCCAGGGAGGGTGGTCACGCCACAATCCCTTCTCCTCCATTCTCCTCTCGGGATCTTGGGCACGCACGCACACATGCCCGGTGTGAGTTTTAAGCCACCGGGTCTGGGACGCGAACCGCGGTCTACTACGTGGGAGTCCAGCGACATAGCCATTACGCTAACTGCTGGTTCCCTATGCCACATGTTTTCACTACTGTGTGGAAGCTAAAAAAAAAAAATTGACCTCATAGAAAAAGCCAGTAAAATAGTGGTTCTCAAAGGCTGGGTGGGATGAAGTAATGGAGGACAGAGGGGTCAGTTAACAGGCAGGTGACAGGATTAATTCCTAGTATTCTGTAGCACAGTAGGTGACTAGAGTTAATAATAAATTTACTGCATTTTAAAAATAGCTAGAAGAAAGGATTTTGAAAGTTTCCAACACAAAGAAATGATAAATGTTTAAGGTAATAGATACGCTAATTACCCTGATTTGATCTTTACAGATTGTATATGTGCATCAAAATATCACATTGTTACCCATAATTATGTGACAATTTTAAAAAGGAGTACATGTCCCAATCTCTTCCATTTTGTGATTTTTTTTCAGACTTACCTCTCTTAGGGAAATAGATTTTGTCTATTTCTAAGACCTACATTAGAACAGATTCAG
>NW_006204176.1:725377-786945 GCF_000334495.1 Tupaia belangeri chinensis | reverse complement strand
TTACACAACAATAAAATATGTGACCACTGCTGCTAGAATTCTGAGTCAAGACCGACTAGAATGGGGATAAAATTGTCAAAAGCTTTTTTAATAAAAAATTAAACAACCAGGATTAATGAAGATTAGAATTGAGTACACACTATTTTGGAAAGACAACAAAAAATGAATAATCTGGTGAATAAAAATTCTAATCCTGGAGTATCTACGTTATACTTTTTCGTCGTCAAAGGGAGTATGTTCTGACCTGAGGAAACCTACGTATGTTTGTCCTACTATTTGACACTTTCTCCAAAGATCCACTTTCATTCACTTTTCTATCTACCCTTTCACCTTCCTATTTTATTATTAAATAGCATCTTTTAACTTTTAAATAAACCGGTAACTTGTTTCATCAGTAAACACAGAGTAAAAGATACATACCTGTCCTATTAAAAGACCAGAGACAAAAGGCTTTCCTTGGAGATTGATGTTTGAAAGATACTGGCCAACAGTCTCTTCAACTATGTAGGTTCTTCCCATTATTGAGAGCAATTCAATCTCCTAAATAACCAGAAAACACACGTAGAATTTTTTTGTTAAAAATGTAATTTCCAGTGTTTTTTATCATGGAGATAATACAGCAACAGAAGTGGTACTATTTTGTTACCAACCACTGCGTGCCTTTCAGTGATAGGGTACTCTTAGGGTACTCTTCCTTAGGAAGTTCAAATGTACACAATACTGCAGGAAATGACTACCAATCAGCCAGAGCTGACATGAGAGATCAAACCTGTCTCATACTTGGGATAAGAAAAAAGGACACAAAATTAGTTGTCAATACACCAAATTTTTTTCTTTTAGCTCTACTCCCTAGTAATATTATCTTTTATAATCTATTGTTGAATCTCACTGTTCTTACTTTTAAACATATATTGAGATACCACTTCCTACAAATTGTACCAGGTGGAACAGCACAGTGTTGAACAACATCTATCTCTGCCCTTGAGCAACTCATAATACACACAAGAGTTATGTAAGTAGATAAATGACAAAGCCATAATAACAGTTATATAAGCATATATATATAAAGCTATGAAACAGATGTAAACAGAGGGATTGTGGGAACATAGTTACAGTATTTTGAGTATCTGCAATTTAAACACATAAATAGCAATGCAAGAAAAACATTTATAGAGAGTCTATTTTGCATAAGGTACTATTCTAAGTACTTTACATATAGTAACAATTAATATTCCTAACAACCCTATGACCTATGTGCTATTATTATAACCCTCATTTTATAGACAAAGAAACTAAGAGGAACAAAGGTTGGTTAAATAACTTGCCCAAGTACAAAGCTGGTAAACGGCAAAGCTGGGATTTAAATGCAGGCAGTCTGGCTCTAGAATCCATGCTGTTTTCATTGGGGACGCATACCCAGTCCTTCGGCTATATCATTACTAATGGCAGCTGCTAGACTGTTCTCTCTACAGCTTTTGGATAAAAACCTGAATATTCCCCATACTGGCTTATGCTCTTTTGAGTTTCTGTAGCCCAGAAACAAAAATACTGAATAAAAGAGCTAGGCAATAAATAATGATGATATTGAGGAACTCATATTCAGTAAACAAGACGAAACTGTAAAGAGAGATTTTTAAAAGCTGCAAGGTCAGCTAGTGGCAAGGTGGTTAAGGTGGCTATATCCCATATGGCCAACTGTGTAGTTCAGGGCCCAGACCCTGCAACTTGAAAAATACTCTGGGCATATGTGCGTGTATACACAACATATCAAGAGGTGAACAGAAGAAAAGAGATGACAGTACTGCAATCTCCCCCACCCCCAGGGGGTGCTTTCTCACTTTCTCTTTCTCTCTCTGGTGAAACATGCATTCTATGGCAACTGTGAACACAAGTGAGGTATTCTGAATAACCACAATTTAAAAATAATAGTCATTTAGGTTCTATTTTTTTTTAAGAAAGTAAATCTTATTCTGTACTATAAAGTTAGACTGCTATAGGTATGCTTGTAAAGTATATCTGACACAAGACAAGTAACTGCCAATCACAAGATGACTTTGAATTACTCCATTTTAGAGGATGGATTCGACTTAGAAATGGCTTATTGGATACTGTTTTGCCAGTGTTACAAAGAGCCTGTACAATTTTGTCTTGAAATGCATTACATTTCGTTCTAGCCCTTTTCTGACAACAGTACACACATGACTCAGGTTTTCATACCATTTTTTTTTTTAGTAAGTCGAAAGTCACCTGTCTAAATCATTAATGACTTTGTAAAATAAGGGCTTTCAACTTTTTGTAATGCCTTACTGTATGCATTGCTTTGTATTAACTTTACGTTATTAAGTTCTCCTTCTCCTTTCCTTCAGCCCTCATAATTCTAAATGTTTGCACAAATGAACAAACAAACCCAAAGTTAGGATATTTAACATTCTAAGCTAATTTATTCCAGGGTGTCACCTACTAGACATTAAGAACATGTAGGAAACTTAACGCAGTAAAAGGAAAACCTATTGGATAATAATATCTGGCAGCATGTCTGTTTTCCCTCTTTAGAGCTCTTTCAACCATACTGGGAACCAGCAGTTAGCGTAATGGCTATGTCGCTGGACTCCCACGTAGTCGACCGCGGTTCGTGTCCCGGACCCGGTGGCTTAAAACTCACGCCGGGCGCGTGTGCGTGCGTGCCCAAGATCCCGAGAGGAGAATGGAGGAGAAGGGATTGCGGTGTGACCATCCCCCCTGGGGGGTGATTTCTCGCTTTCTGTCTCTATGTCTCTGTCTGTCTAGCGAGCGCACGCGCCCTACAGTGAAAATCTCTCAAAAAAAAAAAAAGAGCATACTAAATATGCGTATCTTGTCTGACACAGTTATAATTTTACCAAAATGTTGTTCACCAGCAAAAACTTTCAGGGTCCCAGCACTGTAACTCGGGACAAATTAACCACCATGGACTCGTTTCCCAAAGTAAAAAATAATTTGGACCCTAGCAAATCTGAAAACCTATCTAATTAGGATTCTGTGAGTCTAAGTATGAACTATCTGCAGTCTCCTTATGGTAGATCGACTGTGTGATAATACTACGGGCCTAAGCAAAACAGTACAGTACTACGCATACCAACTATCTTAATTAAAGCGCTTGTATATAAGCTATTTGGGGGAAGAAATCCACTTGACCCTTTTACTAGTTTACTTTTTCTTAATTATCACAAAAATATCATAAACGAAATACTTCTGTTTATACTTCTGAGAGGCCTTGAAAAAGATTTAATGGTAGGAAGTGATAAAGAGAATAAACTTCATGTGAGAACTACACCATCAAATCACAGAAGGCCCATGACTGTGGGAGCTGCAGGGAGGAAGACATCAGGCCTGCCTTATCTCTCACCAAGAATTGAACAAATTCTTTCACAAGAATTTAATCAACCGTGAAGCAACCTACATACAGATCGAGCTGAGGGAGTTATGGAATTATCATCAAGAAACAAAATTCTGTTATAGTGGCACAGGAATCGTGGTTTTTAAAAATGTGTTTAAAAACTTGTTATAACCGTTTTCAGTTTTAAAACATCATTTCCTGCAATGTCATCTCAAAACATCGGCTACCCTTTATTTTAATCCTCTTTCTGAAAAACTATCCTGGCTCCTTCCGTACCTGTGGGTCACTCAGTACTCCCCGCCTCCCGCAACAAGGCGTGCAGAAATGGAGTTTCGCATAAATTGCTCAGAATTGGATGGGAGTGTGCACCGGAACGACGGTCCCCGCGTTTGCTGCTCTGCCCTTTCCACGCTCCCTTGAAACGAAGCTCTCTGTGCTCGAGGGCACGCACACAGACCCGTTCTCGCGCACGGGTCGCGCCGCTAGGCTGACTCACCTGTTCTCAGGTAACTCCGCCCGAGGAGAGATCCAGGGCACAAGGAACAGCCTCTAGGGACCAGATTCCCCTCGGGTCCCACTTCCACAGCCCATGAATTAATCAGAAAGCGACCGACTTCCCACACCTCACTTCCCACCGCAAAGCCCGGGTCGCAGGCAGGAGGCGCCGACTGATGACGCACGCCGCCCCTCTCCCCTCACCGCAGCGCTCCGGCCAACGCGACTGCGGTCGCCACCCCGCCCCCTTCTGGACGCCATTGAGAGCGTGGCGGTAGCCCGGCACCGGCCCACCGGCCCTGCGGGGACCGATGCCCTCTAGTGGCTCAGTGTCTAGAAGTCGCCCAAGAGGACGACCCATGGCATCCCGGGGCTTTGACGGTAAGATCGCCCTGCCCTTCAGGGAGGGACGTGGGCTGACTAGTAAGTGGCGCCACCACGCGGACGGCGGTCACGCGGCCGAGCGCGGAGAGCCGGAGGCGGGGAGAGAGGAGGAGGAGGAATGGGCGGTGCGGGACTGGGCTCTCGGAAAGGAAGGAGAAACACTACGTTTCCCAGGCACCTGCGAGGCCTCAAACGGGTAGAGCGGGCGACCGGAAGTCGGAGGCAGAGGCCACCTCTGAACTCGCCTTCCCAGGGTGCCTAGCTGCGGGCCGCTGCGCGCGCAGCGAGCCCGCAAGCGAGGCGGCGGAGGTGGTGGCCCAGGCTTCTGGGTCCTCCTGGTCCTCTCCTTTCTTCTCCGCTTCTACCCCGCTGGCCGCTGGTGCGCCGGCCCCCGGCCCAGCCGACATGGCGGCGGTGTTGCAGCAAGTCTTGGAGCGCGCAGAGCTGAACAAGCTGCCCAAGTCCGTCCAGAACAAACTTGAAAAATTCCTTGCTGATCAGCAATCCGAGATCGATGGCTTGAAGGGGCGACACGAGAAATTTAAGGTGGAGAGCGGTGAGTGAGCCCCCTTTCCGCCCTTGATCCTGGGTCGGACTTTGTAGCTGCTATGGCTGATCTTCCCCCTTGCAAGCTCTCACTCCTACGACACTGACTGGTGGCATCACCCCAGGCCCCCTGGGGCACCGTAGGCCCTCTCTTTCCTACTTCTCGTACTTTGATCAGAAGGCGCTTTATTCTGTTTTACTTATTTTTTGGTAAATCTTAATCCTCGTTTAATTTCTTTTTCTTTGTAGCTAGGGGCCTCCTTTAGGAACACTTAACTTTCTCCAACAAATTGTCAGGAATTTGAGTTTGTTTACTCCATACTTCCAAGAGTCTATGGTCCATATGTCTCTGTAGACTGCCTTATATCTGTTTTGTTGAACTTTAAATGTTAATAATTTCCCCTAGTCACCTGCATTCCCAAACCTTTGCCTCATTGCTTCTTGCACTTGTTCATAGTGTGCGTGTCACCCTGCACCCCCAGGACGATCTAAGTGTTCACAAAAATGAGCTTAGGTGGGCAAGACAGTGCTGGAAACAGAGCAAACTTAAATAAGTTTAATACATCAGATTTCTCTCCAAAAGTTCGAGTTTGATAGAAATTATGTTAAGATCTAATAATTAGCTATAGTAGGTCTTCCATAGGAATGTTATACAAAGTAACAGCTTGAATATCTTTGAAGAAGGTTAAGACTGTAGTAATTACCATAAGAAGATACAGACATCTGTTTTGCATATTTATATACCACTATTTTGAGGGAATTGGTCTTGTATTTTTGCTAAGACTGGAAATTCTGAATAAACTTTCATTTTAGAAAATTGATTATCTAGCAGAATTGATCTTGCATGTTAGTTCTCTGACTCCCAGAGAGAAAGATAGTACACCGAGTTCTTTTCATTAACTTCTGCAGCATATACTTTGTATCTTCTTTGTGCCTGACTCCCTGTTGTTCAGGACAGACATGGTCCCTTCCGTCCCTTGGCAAGCTCACACATTTATTTTTACATGTGTTTAGTAACTGTATACTTTGAAGTGTTTATTTGAATATTTTACAGTAAGTTTTCTAAGGCAAAGCAGTTTCTAAACATTTTTTTTCCAACATTTAATAAATACTGTTATTTAATCTGCTTTACACTAAGCATTCTATTGGTCTCTGGGGAAAATATTAAGATAAATAGTTGTGTCACCTGCCTTGAAGTGTATGTGTAAAACTTGTTATAGGCCTTTTTTTTCTATTGTCTTATAAGTCAGCTGGAAATGCTCATTGAGTCTTTTTCAGTGCTCAATCTATTTATGTTCACACAGAATGTTTTTCATTTGCAGTGCAGTCCCAGTGCTCTGTCTTAAATTTTTAAATCAGGGTTATTAGAGATTAAAAGCACTATTGGTAATGTGGCAATTTACTTGATTTAACTTTTTTGCTGTCTTCTGTAGAACAACAGTACTTTGAGATAGAGAAGAGGCTATCCCACAGTCAGGAGAGACTCGTGAATGAAACCCGGGAGTGCCAAAGCTTGAGGCTTGAGCTAGAGAAACTCAGTAAGTGTTTAATGACATCTTTCTAAGTATTTTTGAAGTATTGAGATCTGTAGATACTCCTTTGTATGCTTAAGAAACATTTGCGTACTGTATATGAAAATACTGATTGGTTAAGCATCATTGTGTTTGTTTATGGGAATACTGTATTTTGATTTTTCACTTAGTGTTTTGTGAGAACACAGGGCTTAGTGGTCAGGATTCGGCCATTAAAAGCAGTGTTGCCATGTTTATTGTAACAGTGTGACTGCTGTTCATAGCTGGACCTCCATGTCTATATTTATATTTCGAAAAACCAAAGCCAGTTAATTCGATTATATTGGTGTTTTAGCACTCATCGTTCTGTCATAATTATTGTAAACACTTGTGAATCTCAGGAGACTTCCTTTTTAAGATCTACTTGCTATAAAAAATAAGTAGCTGGTTTTCTTCGTAGATGTTTATTTACATTGTTAAATCTTGGACAGTATACAGATCTTACAGATCCTGGCATTTCTTCAGAGAATGATATGTGTTGTAGTTTTTTATGAGTGAACAAAGCAAAGGTCAGGAAAGATCCTTTATAGAGTAAAAGAATAATGAACTACTTTTAATTATAGCTTGATTTTTTGATTAGTGGAGAAGAAACACTGGAAGCTCATAATCAAGGGAATGATTCAGATTTCTATTATCTCTCTTTTAATTGCCAAAGGGTGCACACATGCTCCCCATTGAAAAAGTAACACATGATGGAGCTTGGTCACACTGCAACCCCATCTCCTCTCTTTCTCCATCCTGGCAGGATTGTAGGCATACGCATGCATGCAGACGTGTTTTCAAGCCTCCAGGGCTGGGATTTGAGTTGTAGTTAGCTAGCTCTGTGGAACCTGGCTCCTTTAACCGTTAGACTACAGGGCCAGCTCTCAACTTTCTCTCTTTTATTTATTTATTTTGGGCGGGATATAGGGTATGTGTGCTACAGGGGAAGAAGTGATCACCCGCCAGTGTGAGTGACCACACTGCAATCCCTTCTCCTCCATTGTCCTTTTGGAATTTTGGGCAGGCACATACATACCCTAAGTACTTTTAAGCCACCCGTCTGGGACTCAAACCACATAGTTGGCCAAGTGAGATCCAGCTAACTTAATCTCCATGCCATCTTAAAAAAAAAAAAAAAAAGAGAGAGGATAATATACAAAATTTTGTTTGAGAATACAGTCAATTTGGAATACATTTACAGATTTAGAATGTGAAGTACGACTCAATCTTTCTGGGTTTTAGTTTCCTAATTTTTAAAATGTGTAAAGGTAGTAATTGAATAAAAATACTCATCACAAGTATCAAGCTAACATGCGTATATTCATAAAATTCTTTCTATCCAGATAATCAACTAAAGGCACTAACTGAGAAAAACAAGGAACTTGAAGTTGCTCAGGATCGCAGTATTGCCATTCAGGTAAAAGTTACTCCTCTGAATAAAGCTAATTGTGACATGATACTTGAGCAAGTTTTCTATTAAGATTGTATAGCCACCAAGAAGAATATTTATATATAAATTATTTACTTGGATTTTTACATAATATGTTGTACACTACATTTTCTCAATAAAAATTATGTATGGAATCCTTACTATGGTATAGGCAATCTCCAGGTATTGTGATCCAGTTCAGTATTTGAATGACTGTACATTGGTAGCCACTTCTTTAAAGCAGTGATAATAAAATGGATTGATTATGATCATAGGATTGCTCACTAATATGTTTAATAAAATAGTCAAACCCAGTGATTCTTTAACAAGTAGAACTTTAGACACTTCCTTTTTTTTTCTAAATTTGCATTTATTGAGGGGTTAAAAGATAATGTCTTTACCTCACCCAACCTAAATAAATTTGTTTGTCCCCATGTCCCTATACCAGCCTGTTTTCATAGTGAACTTTACTGTGATAGGCAAGAAAAAACTGTAAGAAAAATACTTCACTGAAAAGTGTAATAATACACTTTCATAAATGAAGATATACAATGTTCTTGGATGAAAAGATTTTCCAAATTAAAATATCTTGATTTGATGCATTTTGACTTTTAAATCCAAGAAAGGTAGGTTAAAAACTAGGAAATGTAGCTTCGAAGGTGATTAGAAAGAAATGTGATAATAGCCTGATAGTTTTGAACAAGAAGCATCAATTTTAAAACATTTGCTTAGGGCCAACAGGTGGCATGGTAATTAAGACGCTGAATTCCCACATAGGTGCTCACTGTTGGGTCTCAAACCTGGTAGATTGAAAATCATGTCAGGTGTGTGATTCTCTAAGAGGAAAATGGGGGAGAAGGGTTTTTGGTGTGGCCATCCCCCCTTGGGGGGGGTGATTTCTCAGGTTCCCTTTCTCTATATCTCTCCAACAAGTACACATGCTCTATGGCAAAAACTTAAAAACAAAAACAAACAAAAAAAAAAACTTGCCCAACCACATACTAAAATGTTTTATGAAACTGTGATTATGGAAACATTGTAACACTGATACAGAGGACAGTAGAACAGATAGTCCAGGAGGAGAACACAAATACCCAAGATATTTTGGAGAGGGAAAATATCACTAATTCTTTATAAATCTGATAAAAGCTGGAACCTACAGCCCGAGAAAAATAGCATACATTTACATTTTTTAAAAATGTAAAAAACATATATATGAATATACATATATACAATAGATTTGTGTGTGAGAGAGAGATTTTTGTTATAGGGCATGTGCTCTCACTGGAGAGACAGGGCAGAAATTAAGGAATCACCCCCAGAGGGTATGACCATATTGCCATAGGGTATGGCCATATTGTAATCCCTTTTTGTTCCAATCTCCTCTCAGGATTTTGGGCATGCACACACGCATGGCCAGCGTGAGTTTGAAGACACTGGGTCCAAGACAAACCACAGTGGGCCATGTGGGAGTCCAGTACTTTAACTGCTAAGCCACCTGCCGGAATGAAATATAATTTGTTTCACTGTCTTCTGGCTGAAAAATGTATTTCCAAGTGAAAAACTAAAAGCTTTTCCACTAACATATGGGGCAGGAATCTCTACTGTTGCCTTTGCTATTGCACATAGTACTAAAAATACGAAGAACAGATGAGAAAAAGAAGTAAGAGGCATCTACATATCACATGGTCTCTCTTTGCAGATAACATGATCCATGTGTGGAAAACTCCCAGGTTCCATGAAAACACTGCAAACCAGCAAATGAATGTAGTATCATTGCAGTTTACATAATCAATGTGCAAAAATCTGTCATATTTCTATACACAATTAACAGCTACTTGAAAAAGAAATCAAGAAAACAATCCCATTTACCGTAGCATAAAAAAAGGGACAGGTGGATATTTAGGAGTAAATTTAACCAAGGAGTTGAAAGATTTGTGCACTAAAAATTATAGAACAGTGCTGAAAGAAATTGAAGACAGACATACATGGAAAGATATCCCATGTTCATGGGTCAGAAGAATTCAAATAATTGAGACGTCCATATGGGCCAGAGTACTATGCAGATTCAATGTAAGCCCATCAAAATTTTGGTGATTTTTTTTTTTTTTTCTGGAGAGGTTTTTGGTATAGGGCACGTGTGCTTACCAGAAAGAGAGAGACAGAAAAACAGAAAGTGAGAAATCACCCTCCAGGAGGATGGCCATACCACAGTCCCTTGTGCTCCATTCTCCTCTCAGGATCTTGGGCATGCACGCACAAGCGCCCAGCATGAGTTTAATCCACCGGATCTGGGACTTGAACCGAGGTTGACTACATGGGAACCCAGTGATGTGGCCATTATGCCACCTGCTGGTCCCCCCCATCAAAATTTTAATGGTAGAAAAAACAATCCTAATGTATGTATGGAACCATAAAACATCAATAGCAAAAGCACTACTGAAAGAAAAAGTTGGATAAGTTATACTTACTGAATAGTAATTGGTGGGAATATAAGTCAAACTGTATAGAATAACAGATATATAGGATAAACAAGTCAAGAAATCTAATGTACAACCTGAGTATATTTAATAAAATTGGATTAAGGATTTTGTTCAACTAGATTTTAGCTGTTCTTATAAAAAAGGAAGTAAAATGCTAAATATGTGAATTTAGTTCACTGTACTAACCGTTTTGCCATGTGTCCCATAATATTGGGTTGTTGGAAAATTCAAGATACATTTTTACATAGGGAAAAAAAAAAAAAAAAAAACAGAAAAATACATCATGACTTTTCTGACAGTCCACCGTGTTGGGAACCTTAGAGTACACCGTAAGATGTATTTATTTAAAGAAAAATTTTTAAGCATAAAAACCATGAAAGACTTGAGGACCAGCAGTAATGGCTATGTCGCTGGACTCCCACGTAGTCGACCACGGTTCACGTCCCGGACCCAGTGGCTTAAAACTCACACCGGGCGCGTGTGCGTGCATGCCCGAGATCACGAGAGGAGAATGGAGGAGAAGGGATTGCAGCGTGGCCATCCCCTCTGGGGGGTGATTTCTAGCTTTCTGTCTCTCTGTCTCTCTCTGTCTAGCGAGCGCACACGCCCTATAGCAAAAACCTCTCCAAAAAAAAAAAAAAAAAACCATGGAAGACTTTATGATAGGAGAGAGTAGTAGACCCGAGCCAATAGAAATATAATGTCTATATGAAAAAGCTAATAAAATGGTGGCCTGCAATGGAGCAGTGGCATCACAACACCATGAGGCTGACTTACATGGGACGGTTGTGGATTCGCGTCTGGAAACTTCCCTGAACACACTGGCTGTGCACAAGCCCATGATATAGGGCCAAACTGAAGCTGCAGCCTGAGGACCCTGGTAGGGCTGCCTGATTTGCTTCCTCACTCACTCATGGAGGAAATATATAAGCTGGAGGAAAAAAAGCAATATTTCATATGAAAGGAGACTTCAAAAAACTAAAATCCAAATAAACTTAAGAACAGATTACTTCAAAAGTTTGTGGAAAAATGGAATTAAAGTATGAATTTATTTAGGTACAGAAAAATTTGAAATCTGTGCATAGTTTTTTCATAATGCACATTTTTTTCCCTTTTTTTCCCATTTTTTTTAAGAGAGATTTTCACTATAGGGCATATGTGCTCTCCAGAGAGACAAACAGAAAGTGAGAAATCACCCCCCGGGGGGGATGTCCATGCTGCAGTCACTTCTCCTCCAGTCTCCTCAGGATTTTGGGCATGCATACATATGCACCCAGCATGAGTTTTTAAGCTGTCAGATCTGGGACTCAAACTATGGTCAACTCTGTGGGAGTCCAGTGACATAACCATTAAGTCCACTGCTAGTCCCCCCCTCCCCCTTTTTTTTTAATTGCTAGAGAATGAGTATGCTCACCAGAGAGAGAAGAGAGCACAGGGAGAAAGCATCCCCAAGTGGGGCGTGTTCAGACTGCATTTCTTCTCCATGGAGATTTTGTTGGGATTTGGGGCATGCATACACATACAACTGACATGGTTTTCAAGCCACTGGGGCCAGGATTTGAAATGCAGTTGACCATATGAGATCCAGCTTCCTTAACCATTAAACCACAGGGCCAGTCCCGTATGCATGTTTCATGAACTTTTTTTTTTTTTTTTTTGAGAGGTTTTCACTGTAGGGCGCATGCACTCGCCAGAAAGAGACAGACAGAGAGATAGAAAGCGAGAAATCATCCCCCAAGGAGGATGGCCACCTTGCAATCCCTTCTTCCCCATTCTCCTCCCAGGATCTTGGGCACACACGCACACGCGCCCGGCGTGAGTTTAAGCTGCCGGGTCCAGGACTCAAATCGCAGTCGATTACATGAGAGTCTAATGACATAGCCATTACGCTAACTGCTGGTCCCTGTTTCATGAACTTTTTAAGACTCCCTGTATTTATTCATTAAAAATATGATAGCATTTATATTTTCAATACTCTATAATGACATTATAAAGAAATTCAAGGGAGAAAAGGGAAAAACATTTTTTTTTTTTACATATCAGAGGAAGCTATGTAATGTGACCAGTGATTATATGAAACCTTTTCTCTACTTGTAATCAGAAAAACAGATTAAACAACTGTAAGGGAATTCTTTTTCACCTCTCCATGTTAGTATTAACTTCTTTCTCTTTTTAATTAACTGGTTCTAGTGTGTGTGTGTGATTTGAGATTGGTATTTACAATTGCGAGAAAAGCAAATAAATTGCCATTGTCTTGCTGCAAAGCAGAAATATTTTGACAAAATAAGATTAAGGGTTTCAAGTAATTCTGTTTCTAGAGACCTTTTTTAAGAAAAAAAAACAAGTTGGGAACCAGTCGTTAGCGTATTGGCTGTGTTGCTGGACTCCCATGTAGCTGACTGTGGTTCAAGTCCCGGACCCAATGGCTTAAACTCACGCTGTGTATGTCCATGCCCAATATCCCAAGATGAGAGTGGAGGAGAAGGGATTGTCGTGTGGCCATCCCCCCTGGGGGGGTGATTTCTCACTTTCTATCTGTCTGTCTTTCTCTGTCTTTCTAGCAAGTGTACACGGCCTATAGCAAAAGCCTCTCTGGGGAAAAAAAAAAAGAAAGAAAAACTACATTGGAACCTAATTTTATAAAGGCACAAAATTAAAGCATATTTAATACCTATAAAGGGGGCCAGCTGCTTGTGTGGTTGTTGGATTGCTGGACTCTCACATGGTCAACCATGGTTCAAAACCGAAACCTGGTGGCTTGCTTTCTTACTTTGTCTCTCTCTGTCTCTGGTGAGCACATATGCCCTATAGCAAATTTTTTTTTTTTTTGAGAGGTTTTCACTATAGGGCGCGTGCGCTCGCCAGACAGACAGAAAGAGAGAGAGAGACAGAAAGCGAGAAATCACCCCTCAGGGGGGATAGTCACGCTGAAATCCCTTCTACTCCATTCTCCTCTCGGGATCTTGGGCACGCACGAACACGCGCCCAGCATGAGTCCTAAGCCACTGGGTCTGGGACGCGAACCGCGGTCGACTACGTGGGAATCCAACGACATAGCCATTACGCTAACTGCTGGTTCCCTACCCTATAGCAAATTTTAAAATAATTACAATAATAAATAAAAGTAAATAAAGAACTATTAGAAAGTAAAACAAAACAAATATTCTATAAAGGCTTGTATAAGTAGCTGAAGACTTTTTCATGTGATAATAGTGACATGGGAAAATTTTCATGAGCCTAGATTAAATGTTTTATACATCCAAACTGTGAATAGAAGTTGTTGGGACAGTGGGGGGTTTTTTGATGTTTAAGTTATGAAAGAAAGAAAACTAATCGCTTTTAATTTGGAAATAAAGCGATAATTTCATGTTCAAGTTCCTAGGTGGATTGTTCATCTTGATTTCCTTATTTAAACTTACTATCTCTTTATACCACAGAACCAATTCACAAGAACAAAGGAAGAATTAGAAGCTGAGAAAAGAGACTTAATTAGAACCAATGAGAGACTATCTCAAGAACTTGAATATTTAACAGGTATGAAGCAGTGCTTTAGGCTTTAACGCCATTCCTTCCTTTCTCTCCTGAAAGTGTCAGGAATTAATCCACGGTGTATTTCCGTTGCTGGTGTTTCTTCGTTATGGTTCAGTGCAGAGTTCAGTGTAATTTCCTCATGCTTCTCAGACTTACCTTTAAACCAGTATCAAGGATTTAAAGAAGTGTTCAAGAAGTGCACAAATGGAAGATATCTGAAAGAAGTTATTTAGATCAAAGCTTACTTGCAAATATTTTTTCTTATGCACATGCTTTGTCATAAATAAAGGGGGAAATTTTTTTTTTTTAAGATAGTTACTACAATGCTACTTGCACTAACTAATTGGGAACAGTTTAAATGTTCCCCTGCAAAGGCTGCTCTTCTTCCTTTCATATAGCCATCCTTGTAATTCACAAGCTGTTAACATGAGAACCTAAAAAGAGAACCAATATTTAAAATGAGCTAAAGGCAGTTTAGGAGGTAGGAATATAAAATATACTAACAGAGAATGTTATATAAGTTGCAGCTGATATATTCAGATGAACATGACTCTTAAAGCAGTTAATGATAGCAAGTTCCTTTTTTTTTTTAAAGTTGTTGCAGATTTTTTTCCTATAAAAGGAAATCTTTTCAGGGACCAGCAGTTAGCGTAATGGCTGTGTCGCTGGACTCCCACGTAGTCGACCGCGGTTCGAGTCCCGGACCCAGTGGCTTAAACTCACATCGGGCGTGTGTGCATGCGTGCCCAAGATCCCGAGAGGAGAATGGAGGAGAAGGGATTGCAGCGTGGCCACCCCCCCGAGGGGGGATTTCTCACTTTCTGTCTCTCTGTCTCTCTCTGTCTGTCTGGCGAGCGCACGCGCCCTATAGCAAAAACCTCTCCAAAAAAAAAAAAAAAGGAAATCTTTTCAGATATTTATTTATTATACAATAATACTCAATTAGGTTACTACTTTTCCATTCTCAGAAAAGAGTTACGTCAAAGTTTTTGTCAATTTTATTGGTCAGCTATTGGTAATTAAAATTAAAGGAATTATTTTCATTAAAAACTGGGTGTTGCAGAATATTTTAAAAATTAAATATGTATATTCTGACTTTTGAGTAGAAGATTTTTGTTTATCATTGCTTTTTAACAAGTGGTCATAAATTTTAAACAGATAACTTGAGTATCAGGAAAACGAAGGTTAATGTTGAATATTTAGTTTTATATACTCATTTAAAGATAAGTAACTTACATAGTTTGTGTGTTTGATTGGCTGCACAAAATTTTGATCTTTTATAATCAATTGGTTAAAATTAAATTTGTAAATAAGTATGACAAAAGCCAGTTTAAAGTAAGGAAGTTACAAACTACTTTAAAGATTTTTATTTCAGGTTATATATTTTTGATGTTTGGTTCCTCCAAGTTTTTAATTGTTCCTTATTTTTAAATTGTCTTTTGACCTTTTTAGAGGACGTTAAACGTCTGAATGAAAAACTTAAAGAAAGCAATACAACAAAGGGTGAACTTCAGTTAAAATTGGATGAACTTCAAGCTTCTGATGTTTCTGTCAAGGCAAGTAAATAATTCATGACACAATTCTTTTTGTTTGTTTGTTTTTTTAAAATTTTGCTCAAGGGCACAAAAGAGTGAGAGAGATAGCACCCTCCCCCATGAGGAATGGTCATACTGCAGTTCCTTCTCATTCTTCTTTTCAAGATTGTGAGTGTGTATGCACAGTGGGCGTGGCGTATTTTTAAGCTGTTGGGTACAGGATTTGAACTGTTTAGCTGGCCTTATGGTATCTAGTCACCGTAACCATGTCACTGGCTAGCCCCAATGTATAATTTTTGCTTCAAACATACCTAAGTTAAATTTTAAATATAGGGAATGTATCCCCATACAGAACAAAAATTCTTAATGTCTGGGAATTAAGCATTTTGATAATTTTAACTGATCTATTTTGCTTATTTTAAAGTTAAGCTTGTTCTTGATGTTTTCTCTTGGTTAAGAATCTATGCAAATATTATTTGTTTGAAAATAAATTTCTACTTTTTTTTTTTTTTTTTTTTGTTATAGGGCACATGCACTCACCAGACAGATAGAGACCCAGAGACAGAAAGTAAGAAATCACTCCCCAGGGGGGATGGCCACACCGCAATCCCTTCTCCTCCATCCTCCTCTCGGGATCTTGGGCACGCGCGCACACACTTACACGTGTCCAGCGTGAGTTTAAGCCACCGGGTCCAGGACTCAAACCGCGGTTGACTACGTGGGAATCGAGCAACATAGCCATTACGCTAACTGCTGGTCCCTAAATTTCTACTTTTATCTTGTTGTTACATACAAAGTTTTTTGATTTGTCATATATTACCGTTTTTTACTATTTTTTTTGAGGTTTTTGCCATAGGGCACATGTGCTTGCCTCAGAGAGGCAGAGACAGTGAAAAGGAAACCCAGAGGGGATGACCATGCCACA
Organism: Tupaia belangeri chinensis; assembly: GCF_000334495.1. Lineage (NCBI taxonomy): Eukaryota > Metazoa > Chordata > Mammalia > Scandentia > Tupaiidae > Tupaia > Tupaia belangeri. The sequence goes on along the minus strand of NW_006204176.1, from coordinate 770,688 downwards.
GTCCCTTCACTTCTGTTCTCCTCCTAGGATCTTGGGCATACATGCACACACTCCCACCATGATTTTGAAGCCTCAGGGTCTGGGACTCGAACCACTGTTGGCCATGTAGGAGTCCAGTGACATAACCACTATGCCATCTGCTGGCCCCCAAGTCATATATTACTTTTAACGTTATTTTTGGATTTCTTTAGTATCGAGAAAAACGCTTGGAGCAAGAAAAGGAATTGCTACATAATCAGAATACATGGCTGAATACAGAGTTAAAAACCAAAACTGATGAACTCTTGGCTCTTGGAAGAGAAAAAGGAAATGAGATTCTTGAGCTTAAATGTAATCTTGAAAACAAAAAAGAGGAAGTAAGTTAATAAAATGTATCTTTTCTTCCTGTTGGGTATAACTGTTATTACCTTTACTAAATACATACTCAGTGGTATTGATAATTAGTTTGTATTGTAGGATTCAGGGCACGAAAAGTAGAGGATGTAACTCTTTAACATTGGGCCTAGAAAAGTCAACCAATTGCATTCAGATAATGTAATAAATGTTTTGATGACTGTTGATACTGTCAGCTAGATCTTACAATATATTTCTGAAGATCCATATTTAAGAAGTAAGTTTTGTAAGCTAAATTCTATTACATTGTTTTATGAGCTTTTCTTTTAACATGAATGTTTTCTGTAAATTTTTTTCAGATGTAGGGGAATGATGTTACTTTCCTTTGGCACCATAAATCTCATATCAAATTAATTTCAGTGCTAGTAGGACATTTTTTCTCCTTTACTTTTTGTTTCTAGGTTTCTAGACTGGAAGAACAAATGAATGGCTTAAAAACATCAAATGAGCACCTTCAAAAGCATGTGGAGGATCTATTGACCAAATTAAAAGAGGTATAGAGGAATTTAAAATATGCTTCTATGAAAATATTAAAAGGTTTATGAAGTTATTTTATAAAATTATCACATTTAAATCTGTTCATGGCACTGTGAATCAGCCAAAATATTTTAATACGGCGTAGTTATCTAAAGCAAAATCAGAAATAGCAGTATTATGCTATATCTGTTATACCGTCTAAAAATATAATAGCATTTAACTATTATATTTTAAGAATATCAATAATGTCCTATCCTTAAAGTAATTTATACTGATCCTGAAAACTGATTTTAATTTTAGTGTTTCATCTTTATCTCTTACTTTATAAAAAATAGAGTCGTTTGGTATTTGATGTGCATGCATTCCAAATTTAAAGTAGATAACTATAATTTTTTTTTTTTCAGGCTAAGGAACAGCAGGCCAGTATGGAAGAGAAATTCCATAATGAATTAAATGCTCACATAAAGCTTTCTAACCTTTACAAGGTAAAATCCCACTATATGTTTTCCTATTCTAATGTGCATTGCTGATTGTTGGTAACTCTGAGATTAATTTTTAGAGCGCTGCTGACGACTCAGAGGCAAAGAGCAATGAACTGACCCGAGCAGTAGATGAGCTACACAAACTTCTGAAAGAAGCAGGAGAAGGTAAGTGTCTTCAGTTGTGGGGAGATTATTTTGTTTAAAAATAAAAGGAAAAATAAACTTTTTCTTCTATTTTTGTTCTAGTTGCTAGATTTAAAAATCAGACATTATTACATACACAATTTAGTATAGAAGACGGATCCTTGGATTAAGAAATTATACTTAGTGTAGTGCAGAATTATACTTTAAACAAATAGTATATTTGAAAATATGGATAGCAGTTCTGTTTGTTTTTTTATGTAAGTGTTTTTTTTCTTTTCATTTTTAGAATTATTTTATCTAATTTCATTTATTATCATTATTTATTTATTTATTTTAATTTCACCAAACAGAGACAAAGAGAGGGAAAGTGAGAAAGCAAGCCGCCACGTCCAGGACCCGAACTGTGGTCAGCCGTGTGGGAGTCCAGCATCTCTAACCATCATTCCACATGCCAGCCCCAGTTTCTTTTTCTTCTTTTTTTAAATCTAATAACCTTGTGTTATTTTGTGATTTCTAATGAGAAAGTATTATTCTATTTTTGAAACATCTACTCTGACAAGACCTACAAAATTTATAATTTGAGTAGTCTTTTAATAAGCTTCTCATTTTATTAATAGGATATTGTAGGGGGGCTGGCAGGTGGCGTGGTGATAAAGGTGCTGGACTCCCACATGGCCGACTACGGTTCAAGTCCTGGACCTGGTGGCTTCCTTTCTCACTTTCCCTCTCTCTCTTTCTCTGTCTCTCTCTGATCAAACTGGAAAATAATAATAAATAAAGTTAAATAAATTAATATTTGTTAAAAATAGGATATTATAAATCTTTTACTTCATTCTTGCTTTTTGGTACATGGAAGGCATTTACTTATGGTCATTTTAAGTCATTTTCTATATTTCCAAATAAAGATCAAAATTGAAACCAAAGATATACTTAGAGCACTTTGGTATCATTTGGATTCCCTTATTTTTCTAGTGGAGAAAGACATCAAAATAGAGAAAGGCACAAACTCACCAGGCTAGGAAATTTCAGGCATTATAAGGAGAGCAAGAGCTTTCAGTAGATACACACTGTCAGGTGCAGCCTCTCTAGAATTTAATGTTTGCTAAAGAGAAAAAAAATGCCTGCTCTGTAACAGTAACTGCAAGATTTTACTGATATGTTTGGATATTTTATCTTTAAAAATATTTTCAGCCAACAAAGCTATACAAGATCATCTTCTAGAGGTGGAAGAAACTAAAGATCAAATGGAGAAAGAAATGCTAGAGAAAATGGGGAAATTGGAAAAGGAGTTAGAGAATGCAAATGACCTGCTCTCTGCCACAAAACGTAAAGGTATGGCTAACAGGTGCTTATTGAAATACTAGGATATCCTTGTAATAGTCATTACATGACTAATCATAGTCATTTAATTACACTAATAATGTTTATCTGGACTGTGATATCAGAAACTTCATTAAGTTATATCATTAAAACTTATTTTTGTTTTAAAATTAGTATTGTATCTATATCCTTAGGAAATTATCAATATAGTTATCATTTAACCACAGTTAATTATATGTCAATTCCCTGGATACTGTTAATTATAATTATTGTGTGATTTTTAGAATTGGGTAGTGTTTTATGACTTTCTTTTTTTTTCCTTTTTTTGGAGAGGTTTTTTTGCTATAGGGCATGTGTGCTTGCCAGAAAGACAGAGACAGAGACAGGGAGAAATCACCCGCAGGGGTAATGGCCATGCCGCAGTCCTTCTCCATTCTCCTCTCGGGATCTTGGGCACTCACGCACACGCACCTGGCATGAGTTTAAGCCCCCGGGTCCAGGACTCAAACCGCGGTCTACTACACGGGAGTCCAGCGACATAGCCGTTATGCTAACTACTGGTCCCGTGTTACATGACTTTCTAATAATCACTTTTTTTGAGAGAGATGTTTTTGCTATAGAGCACGTGTGCTTGCCAGAGAGACAGACAGAAAGCAAGAAATCACCCCTAGGGGCAATGACAATGTCACAGTCCCTCATGGGAGTCTATCGTAACCATTACGATATCTGCTGATCCCTGATACCACATTTTAAAATCTTCATGAAAATTAATATGTAGTGTACAGTTGTGTCACTTAATGTATGTATTTTTTAAAAATTGCTAGTGGCTTTTAGTTTGAACTGTACGAGAATAGAGATTTGTTTGTGTTGGCACAGGAGCCATATTGTCTGAAGAAGAACTTGCAGCCATGTCACCTACTGCAGCAGCTGTAGCTAAGATAGTGAAACCTGGCATGAAATTAACTGAGGTAAGAATGATATTAAATCTTAAGTTAATTACTTTCCTTCATCGAAGATATTCAATATCTCTGAAATTTATTTTCCCAAAAAATTGTTCTTAAAACCATCCAGTGTTAATAGGTCATTCTAGGAAAGGCTTTCTTAAGTGCTAAAGTTTATTATGAAATTAGATAGACCACGTTCATCTGATATTATACTTAAATATGAAATAATCCCTCTTCTGCTTTCAGCTGTATAATGCTTATGTGGAAACTCAGGATCAGTTGCTTTTGGAGAAACTAGAAAACAAAAGAATTAATAAGTATCTAGATGAAATAGTGAAAGAAGTTGAAGCTAAAGCACCAATTTTGAAACGTCAGCGTGAGGAGTATGAACGTGCACAGAAAGCTGTGGCAAGTTTATCTGCTAAGCTTGAACAAGCCATGAAGGTGGGTTCCATTCCTAAATTTTAGCTGTGGGGAAATATAAATGAAAATTATTTACTAGATAATTCTTTCTTAAGATATTTGAGTAGAGACAAGCAGATGGCGTAATGGTTATGTCGCTGGACTTTCATTTAGCAGACAATGGTTTGAGTCCTGGACCCAGCAGCTTAAAACTCACACGGAGCGTGTGTGTGTGCCCAAAATGCCAAGAGGAGAATGGAAGAGACGGGATGGCAGCATAGCAACCTCCCCCAGAAGGGGAGGAGGGGATTTTTCACTTTTTGTCTCTGTTTCTCTCTATCTCTGTGGACCACTCTTCAAATTTAAAAAACAGTTCCTTTGTAGTTGAAGTTTCCTAAATTTAGCATGACCTTATTCTTTTTGTCAGATGATTCTGATATCTTGTCTAGAAGTGATAATATTATTTGACCATAGGTAAGAACTTTTTTTATAGTATTATACAATTTGACATTTTTTTTTTGAAAGGTTTTTGCTATAGGGAGTGTGCACGCCAGACAGAGACAGAGACAGAGAGATAGAAAGCGAGAAATCACCCCCCAGAGGGGATGGTCACGCCACAATCCCTTCTCCTCCGTTTTCCTCTTGGGATCCTGGGCACGCACGCACACGCGCCCGGCGTGAGTTTAAGCCACCAGGTCCGGGACTCGAACCATGGTCGACTACGTGGGAGTCCAGCGACATAGCCATTACGCTAACTGCTGGTCCCACAATTTGACATATCTTTATATACATTGTTTAGTTACTATTTCATTGATTAAAAGTGTTAGGAAATTCTTAAATATCCTTTACTGTGAAGATTTCTTTTAATAGATAATCTAAAAAGAGTGTATATATTGTCAATATTTTACTTTTGAAAAAGTACAGCTGTTAATATTAGTGAGGGAAATCTTCAAGATTTATTAAATGAGCTTTGTTCAGGAAATTCAGCTAAATGAATTTACGTCTACTATTCTAAGCTGTTTTTTTTTTTCTCTCTCTCTCTCTCTCTCTCTTTTCCTGGAAAATAATGTAAATAAATTATATAGTTAATTTAAAATTAAATCTCTGCTGCTATTACAATTTAGAAGTCAGCTGAAATTCAAGTAATTTTATGCTTGATCTTTTTGTAGTGAGTCAAATGGAGGCTAGCAGTCTTGTCCTAAATGGGAATATTGGCTTTTTGATGCCCTGTCCCCTGTTCACTATCATAATTTGTGAAGAGGTTCTTTGAGTGAAGTTAGATCATTTCAAATTTCTCTCAGTTGAGAGTGAGGGTTTTGTCTAGACCTTTTTTTTTTCCATAGTGAGGTAGACGAACCTCATAATTAGATAATAGCCCCTGTTTAGAAAAAATCTATTTGTTCCTTTTTCACTAATGTCCCATGACAGTAACAAAGTGCATTAAACACTTTTGTATAAGCAGCTGTTACATTTAAAGGTTTTTTTTTGGATCTTTTTAATAATCATATTTTCTGTCTATAACATATACTATCTAACTTTGGTCTAATGCTTTTATACCAAATTGCTTCCTTATCAGTTTACTTAATCCTATTTGGAATTAAGTAGATTTGTATCATTGCTATCTTTCACGAATGTTTGCTTACTTAATTTGGTCACACTTGCATTTCTTCTGAAGTTGACTTATGCTTACCTTTAGGCAACATGCTCAGAGGTACTTGAGGTATTTTACAAGTGCATGTGTGAGCATGCCGAAATCTGGAGAGATTAGAGGAGAATGGATTGCAGTGTGACCATCCTCTCTGGGTGGGACCATCCTCTCTTGCTTTCTGTCTCTTTCACACTAGTGAGTATATGCTCCCAATAGCAAAAATCTCTCAAAAAAAAAAAAAAAAACCTATGCCTCTAAATTCTTAATAAGATTGTGATATAAAACTTTGTAGAATACTGTATAGCCAGTATCTTTTTTTTTAGTGTTTTATGTATTAGTTGCTGCTGCTTTAAAATTAATGACTGATTTTTTTTTTTTGGTTTTTTTTTTTTTGGAGAGATTTTCGCTATATGGCACGTGCGCTCACCAGACAGACAGAGAGAGACATAGAGACAGAAAGCGAGAAATCACTCCCCAGGGGGTATGGTCATGCCGCAGTCCCTTCTCCATTCTCCTCTCAGGATCTTGGGCGGGCACGCACACACGCCTGGCGTGAGTTTTAAGCCACCAGGTCCAGGACACAAACTACGGTCGACTATGTGGGAGTCCAGCGACATAGCCATTACGCTAATTGCTGGTTCTCATGACTGATGTATTTTTTAATAAGTCACATTTTTTTGTATCTTACCCAGTATGTTTTATTTCACATTTATTTCTGGATGACTAGTAGAATATTGATTATGTTCCTGTGTTTTTATCTTAGTTACAAAGCTTTTGAGAGCATTTATGTGAAATTATTTGGTAATACACTGAATTTAATGTGGCCATAAAGTTGCTATTGACAGTCAGTTTCATGGGGCAGGGTGACAAATAACCCCATCATATATACACACAATGATGAGCGTTATAATGATGATGGGTATTTAAGATATTAAGAAGTGATGTGTTCACATTTATGCAGAATTTCTGTATAGAGTCTTTTTATTTCGTGACTTGATTACTATGGTATTTAAACATTATATTTTTGCTTCATTTGTGTAAGTCCTAGAAGGAAGTACAGAATTTTCACTTGAATTCACATTTTGCAGGAGATTCAGCGATTGCAGGAGGACACTGATAAAGCTAACAAACATTCAGCTGTGCTTGAAAGAGACAATCAAAGAATGGAAATTCAAATAAAAGATCTCTCACAACAGGTTAGAATTTGTATTTCTCTTTCTATTTTGTTTTAACTGCTCAGTAATGTTGGAATCTGTTGGAAGATACCCAAGATAGAACCACGACATGTAAGATTATAATCAAGAATACTTCTCTAGCGGTGCAGTCTAGTCATTGTTTTTCACAACTCCTCCTTTTCTTTCAAGTGTTGATAAATTTTCATGTTATAAGTACAGGTCATGCACCACATGCTGACATATCCATCAACAGCAACCACACGTACAAAAGTAAAAGCAACAGGCTGTTCTGTAGCCTAGGTGTGTCAGGCTGTATCATCTCAGTTTGTGTAAGTACAGTCTAATGTTTGCAAAGTGGCAGAATAACCTAACCACACACCTTTCAGAATGTATTCCTATTGTTAAGTGACTTATGACTGTACTGGCTGTAATGAGTGAATAAACAATTCAAAGATAAATATCCCAAGTCCCAGAGTATAACCCATGTAACAGACTGGTATGTGTTTTTCATATCCTTCTCTTTTATCTACAAACATATATAAAAACAGGTAAGCAGGGCCAACATGTGGCATGGAGGTTAAGGTGGCTGAATCCCACTTGACCAACTGTGCAGTTAGAGTCCTGGACCCTGCAACTTGAAAATCATACCATATGCACATGCGTGCATGCCCAAAAATTCCAAGAGGAGAAAGGATTGCAGTGTGGCCATCCTCCCTTGGGGGTTATCTCACTCTTCTCTTTTTCTCTCTCGCCAGTGCATGTGCCCTATAGCCAACCTTAAAAGAAAAATGTAAGTTGGTTTTACTGAAATAAGAGCACACCATGCCTTATGCTGTCACTTGTTTTTTCTTTTTAATGAACAAGTTTGTATTTGCACAAAAAATACATACATAAAAATTTAACATGAATGGCATTATATACATGGGTTTATTTAAAAGTTTATTTTTCATGCAGTTTCTGCCCTGCCTTATAATCCATACATATAAACACATACAAAATAAATATATATTTTTGTGGGTTTTATTTGATCATTGCATACAAAAATGGGTATATGTTTCTGATGTCATAATTTGGTTACTTTCTAATAAATAGCCTTTGTTTTATAGTTACATATAATTTTATTCCATTATTTAGATTTTAATATTTGAAATGACAGCTTACTGCTTTGTTTCTTCTGATAATTTGTTACTACAAGTTGAGGGCTTTCATAAGTAATGCTTTCATTTGAAAATTTCCTTTTCTTCTGAAAATTTCCAGAATTAAAGCAAGTACTATTTTATAACTTTACAACTTTGTTTTTAGATTAGAGTACTTTTGATGGAACTTGAAGAAGCAAGGGGTAACCATGTAATTCGCGATGAGGAAGTAAGCTCTGCTGATATAAGTAGTTCATCTGAAGTCATCTCGCAGCATCTGGTATCTTACAGAAACATTGAAGAGCTTCAGCAGCAAAATCAGCGTCTCTTAGTAGCCCTTAGAGAACTTGGAGAAACCAGAGAAAGAGAAGAACAAGAAACAACTTCTTCCAAGTGAGCAATTGACCTCTTCAGTTTCTTCAGCAAACAGTTGTTAAAGCAGTGCAGGATATAGTGACTTGGGGGAAATTTTTAAAAAACTGAGCAATGATACCTGGAAAAAAAGAAAATTCTAATCTCAGGAACCTCGGTTTATGGATGAGAGAGTTAAAGTAGACATTTATAATAAAACGAATTAAATAACTAGAGCTCAGTGTGATTAGTACTGTAATAGGTAAAAGCCTGACTATGGGAGAACCTAGTCTAGATTTCAGGTAACAAACCAGGCTTCGTGGAGAAGTTATGGAAGACTTGCTCAAATAGAATAAAGTTTTTTTTTTAAACATAAATGGTGCTAACAGAGAAGTTGATAATGAAAACAGACTGGAGTTGGACTGCGTGCAAATGGTTTATTTTTGTCAAAAAAATTTTCATGTTGCATTAGTGAGTACAAGTAGCTGAGTCCTGAATGGTGGGGGTTTAAAAAGTGTTTCTTAAAAAATATCAGCAGAAGAAAAAGAGCAAAATAGATGAAATATTATGCTTAATGGTAGCCAAAAATGCTTATGTAATTTACATCAGAAGTTATAATCACCTATCAGCTTAGTCCCCTGAGACAGATGGATTTCTTTTCCTGTAGAATCTCTGAGCTCCAGCTCAAACTTGAGAGCTCCCTCACTGAACTGGAACAACTGCGTGAGTCACGACAACATCAGATGCAGCTTGTTGACTCCATAGTCCGTCAGCGTGACATGTATCGTATTTTGTTGTCACAGACAACAGGAGTTGTCATTCCATTACAAGGTAGGCTTTTATATGTTTACTTCAGGAGCTGTTTCAGAAATGTGTTTTCCAAGAAAAGCAGTAGTCACTCAACTAATTGCAGCTTCAAAATTGACTACCATATATGACTGATTATAAAATCTTGATTTAAAACATACATATATTTCTTGAGAAAAAAAATGCTGACTGTTAGAATCAGTGTATTTTAATATTTTATTTACAGTGTAACATTAAATCTGTAAATTATTGCTGATCAGGAACCAAAACTAATTTTAACATCGATAGATTTTTTACTCAAAATGTCTATAGTCCTTCTTCATTTAAATAAGTTTAGGTTGTTGTTTTGGAAATGATGTGTTTGCAAAGATTACTGCTGATTTATGGAAGTCAGCAAGCATTTTATCAGTCTTTTTACTTTTCTGAAGCTTCAAACTTAGATGACATTTCTCTGGCGTCAACTCCAAAACGTTCAAGTACTTCACAGGCTGTTTCCACTCCTGCTCCAGTACCTGTTATCGAATCAACAGAGGCTATAGAAGCTAAAGCAGCCCTCAAACAGGTAAACATCACACCTTTATCATTGGATTGGCTTTCTAGAGATGATAGGGTCATATCTAATAATCTCCAATGTTTAGTTGCAGGAAATTTTTGAGAACTACAAAAAAGAAAAGGCAGATAATGAAAAAATACAAAATGAGCAGCTTGAGAAACTTCAGGAGCAAGTTACAGATTTGCGATCACAAAATACCAAGATTTCCACCCAGTTAGATTTTGCTTCTAAACGGTAAGTAAGTTTTCTTTTCTTCAAAAGTTGATAAAATCTAAATATTATATATGTCAATATTCAAATAGGTCTAATTCAAGGATTTATTTGCAATAGAGTTCCTTCTTTATGGACCATGTTCCAAGATGAGAAGCTATCGTGATTTAATTTTTAAAGCTGGTTAATGATTCTCCTGGTTAGTGCTACAGGGGTTAACTTAGATAGTAAATTGAACTACAAGTGAGGAATGTTGCTAGTTTCCCTTCCTGAGGTTAAGGAACCTGTTGTTTCTGTAGGCCTTCATTTTTTTACCAATGTATGAGAGTGTGAGAGAAGATAAGCAACGTTTATTCAGCCTTTCTCTATTCTAGGTTGAAGAGAGGTTAATGGTAGGTAATTATAGGAAAATTCACGTCCGTGGTTATGTAGGAAGGAATAATGTAAGTTTTATTTCATGGTTATTTGTGTTTATATTCGTTGAATGCTTATTGGTTTAACATGTCAGGATGAAGTTTTTATAAAGGACATGATCACACTAAAGGAAAACTTGAAAAAACTATTGGAAGAACTCTGTCACTAACCATGAGTGAATATTTTTAAAAAATTGTGTCTGCTTTGTGATAATGTCTGTACTGGTATTATTTTGATTATGATAATTTTTCTTAGTGAATAAGGTTAGATTATTCAGCATGAAATACTTTGCTTACTTAGACTTGAACTTAAATATTTATGTAAATTATACTGTCAAAAAATTCTTCAAGAAATTAAGCTAGGATACAGAACTTCAGTTGCTTATAACATTTCTCTTTTATACAAGTTATGAAATGCTACAAGATAATGTCGAAGGATATCGTCGAGAAATAACATCCCTACATGAGCGAAATCAGAAACTCACTGCAACAACTCAAAAGCAGGAACAGATCATCAATACAATGACTCAGGATTTGCGAGGAGCAAATGAAAAACTAGCGGTTGCAGAAGTGAGACCAATGTCCCTCTGACTTGCATTATAAATTACAGTTGACGTCTTTAATTATTTCTTTGATTTTTCTAATCAGCATAATTTAGATATTTGAGAGGTTTATAGATTGGAAACCCATATTATAGTTTCCAAATAGCCAATTGTATTAATAGGATTATTGTTTCTATTAAGATTAAAGAGGGAGGGGGTAGCAGATGGTATAGTGGTTATGTCACTGGACTCCCACATGGTTGACCATGGTTCAAGTTCTGGAGCCCATGATTTGAAAATCACGCCATTTGCATGTGTGTGCCCGCCTGATATCCTGGGAGGAGAATGGAGAAGGGATAGCAGTGTGGCCATCCCCCCGGGGAGTGATTTCTCGCTTTCCCTCTCACTGTCTGTGTCTCTCTCTCTGTGAAGTGCATACGCTACCGAAGACAAAAACCTCTCCCCCTCAAAAAAAAAATTAAAGAGGGAAAGAACTTCACTTTTCCTTATTCTGTTGGACTAAAGCTTCCTTAACATGTTTTCCATTTCACAATGAATTTGTAAGTCAATACGTCATTATAGCAAAGATAATCGTTATAGTTTATCCATTCATACTGCTATCTAATGAAAGACAGTATAAAAATTGCATCTTATTGAATTATATTTCTGAGTTTTAACTTTAATTCAAATGTCTGTCTGAAATTATTACTTCTAATTAAATATGGAGTTGTTTGATAACACATTTTTTATACATCGTTATTTTATTTAAACTTTTCTATCTTTTTAAATCATTACTTCCTATCTTTTTTGATCATTACTTGAGAACTAGATGTGGTTGTTTCTCATTTTATCTATGAGAAATAGACTCAAGAGCCAATAAGATATTTGCCTATTTTTGGACAGTCATGAGAAATGACTTGTTCAAGACTTAAACCAGATTTGCTAACTTTATTGGCTATATTTTTTCGCTTTAGTTTTTGCTTCCACTTCATTGGGGGGAGTGGAAGTAGCTTTTTTGTTTTCAAATTTCTGGATTTTTTATGATTGATAATTTATATAACTTATGAATAAAAATGAATGTTTTGAGAATACTAATTTTTCGAAGCAGTCTCCCAGATCCCCTGAGACTCACTGTGCTCTTTATGGAAGAAAATAAGTGATCAGTCATCACTTGCAAACCTCTACTTAGTAACCAGTTTTACTGCTAAAGTTGACATTGTTATGAGTGTAGCAATAATTATGCAGTTTTATTGTGTTTTTTTTTTTTTTTAATTTTTGTTGCTGTCTTGAAAGTCTAATTTGTAAGAGCAAACAAATCATCTGTATTTGTGGTAAATGGAAGATTTTTCCTTAGATCGATTAGGATTCCAGGAATTTTTGCTTTGTATTTCTTTTTTTCTTTTTTAAAGAGAGATTCTTGTTACAGGGTGTGTTATGCACTCAACAGAGATACAGAAAGTGAGAAACCACCCCCTGGGTGGATGGCCACGCCACAGTCCCTCTGAGGAGTTGGGACACACGTGCATGTGTGCCTGACGTGAGTTTTAGGCCACTGGAACTTGAACCATGGTTGACTATGTGGGAGTCCAGCAAGTAACCCATTATACCATCTGCTGGTCCCTAATTTTTGCTTTATATCTCAACCCATGAAACTTAAGAGTTATATTTCTTTATATGATGAGGAGATGTAATCACTAAATAGCATTATGAAATATGTAGTAATGAAAGAATTATTTCTGCTTATAATTATTATACTCAAAACTGTAGTCCAACATTTTTCGTTCACTTATTTTTGCCTCAAGGTAAGAGCAGAAAATTTGAAGAAGGAAAAGGAAATGCTTAAATTGTCAGAAGTCCGTCTTTCACAACAAAGAGAGTCTTTGTTAGCTGAACAAAGGGGGCAAAACTTGCTGCTAACTAATCTTCAAACAATTCAGGTAACCAAATAAAAACCACATGTTGAAAAAATGTATAAAAGCCAAGGTTTAATAGTTTTATCCTGTATCCTATTTTCTTAAACTAGAAAATTTGTTATCTGTCACCTTTGTCAATTATTATGATACTCACTGAAGTTGGGGATTTATTAAGACAGTTCAAGTTTTTAAATAAAACATTGAAAGAGAATTGATTAAACCATGCATTTGGCAGATTTGATCCTTGAGTCAGTATTTATAAGTTGTGCATCTTAACTGTTTATAAGATTAATTTTTCAGCTTTTATTTTTCCTTAAAACTTCGGTAAATCTGAATAACTATTACAGGTTTTTTCCTCTTTTTTCCCCAATTATATAGATGTTATAGTATAAAAAAAGTTAAAATACTTTATTGGTAAGTGTTCTAGCTTCTTCACTAGACATGAGTATAATCTAGTATATCTCCCTAATTTTATTTGCATTGTTTGTTTTTTTTTTAATCTTTCTTTTTAAAGATAACAATAAATCTTTTCTTTATCTTAGGGAATACTAGAGCGATCTGAAACAGAAACCAAACAAAGGCTTAGTAGCCAGATAGAAAAACTGGAGAATGAAATATCTCATCTAAAGAAGAAGTTGGAAAACGAAGTAGAACAAAGGCATACACTTACTAGAAATCTAGATGTGAGTCTGTCAGTGTTCTGAATTTCTGTAGTTTGTTAAGTTCAGTAGCTAATGTAATATGTATAAACACTGCCCATCCAAGTGAAGCATGGTTTCGAAAAATTACTTTTTCTTACCTCTTTATGCATCTACTAATTTAAAAAAAAATTTTTTTTGAGAGGTTTTGCTATAGGGCACTTGCGCTCGCCAGAGAGAGAGACAGCGAGAAATCGCCCCCGGGGGGATGACCGCACCGCAATCCCTTCTCCATTCTCCTCTCAGGATCTTGGGCATGTACGCACATGCACCCAGCATGAGTTTAAGCCACCAGGTCCTGGACTCAAACTGCAGTCAACTACATGGGAGTCCAGCGACATAGTCATTAAGCCAACTGCTGGTCCTTTTATGTCTACTAATTTTTAATTGCATGCCACACATTGTTTTACCTTGTTGGGTGCTCATATTTATATTCCTTTAAATCAGATTGAGCATTGTTCTAGGATACAATCATTGGTCAAAAATAGTTGTGGTTCTTTTGCATCTGGCATCTGAGGGTATACTAGATTGGCCAAGAGCACTGCCCAGTCTAGGACTGCAGCGTGTGCTAAGATAAGATCTTCCTAAATGTTAGTCCCAGTGTTCAGTGAAATAATAGTTCTGTCATTTTTGCTGGTAGGAACAGGCCTTATTTCTGTGTTTCTGTGAGTGCCAGTGCCAGGCACTCGTCTCTAATCTCTGTAGACAATTCCTTTTTCTGTCTGAGGTAATCTTACTTGCATGCACTATTTAGGACTGTGCTGAGTAGTTGAGGGCGACCCTCTATGAATCCCCACAGTACTCTTATCTTCGGAGTTCTCTTTTCTCTGATACCTATGCTTTAGGAACTCAAACTGCTTTAATCTTTTGAACTCTAAGATCCCTGTTCTCAATTTACAGATTCTGCTGGCTTCTGCCTCAATTTTTCTTCCTCGTGTCGTAGCCTCAGAACTTTTTTTTTTTTTTTTTAGCCAAAACTGGCTTTTGATCGGGGATTTTTAGATGTTATACATTCTTATCTCTGCGAATGGACATGTCTTTCTTAAAAGGAATTCACAGAGCTCACAACCTATTTATGATATGTGCTTTCTTTGAGAAAGAAATTTCATGATTCCATAGTCTTTAGGGAATTTCTTGCCCTGAGGGTTGCTTTTCCATAGTTGCACCAGAGTAGGAATCTTACTTCGTTTAGGAGGTGAGACATTGCTTTACTGAGGAAAATCTCCCTGATGAGCATACAGAAGACGAGAGATTACTTCACTAAAGAAATGATACATTGGTTGAAACCTAAGTGATAGTCATAATTTACCCAAAAGAAGGTAAAGGATAGGGAAGGCAACATTTCTAATATGGAAACAGCTTATGTGGAGGCCATGAGACCTCAGGCAAACCTAAGCCTGCGAAATTCAGGGAACTGAAAAATCTCATTTGTTCAATGTGCAGAGACAGTGAGTAGGAGAGGAGTGCCAGGAAGCCTGAAACATGGGCAAAGGTGAGATCTGTATGGCCTTCAGATACTGTTGTGAATTTAGGACTCGTGCTAGGCAGGGCAAGACGTAAAGAAAGCGGTGTGGAGGGTCCACACACTTCCTGGGTAGGCACCCTCTAGGAACCTCCACTTGTTAGCTCTTTAGAAGTTCTACCTAGAAACTTAAGTCCGTAAACTACGGTAATCATCGGATTTACCTCTTTTGTTTCTGGTCTCGGCTCATGGTTACTTCATGTGTTTTGCCTATTTTTTTTTTTACCCTTTTTTTTTTTTGGGTGGAAAAAAAATTTTGTTTTAGTTTGATTTCTAAGGGTCTTTAAAAAGGTAACTTGCTAGTTACTTGCAAGACGTAAAGAAAGCGGTGTGGAGGGTCCACACACTTCCTGGGTAGGCACCCTCTAGGAACCTCCACTTGTTAGCTCTTTAGAAGTTCTACCTAGAAACTTAAGTCCGTAAACTACGGTAATCATCGGATTTACCTCTTTTGTTTCTGGTCTCGGCTCATGGTTACTTCATGTGTTTTGCCTATTTTTTTTTTATCCATTTATTTTTTTAGGTAGGAAAATAAATTTGTCTTAGCTTGAGTTCTGAAGGTCTTTAAAAAGGTAACTTGAACCTCTAGTTACTTATGAACTTAAAAGTAGTGTTAGAGTTCGTAGAGTTAATGTATTTTTACTTATAGGTTCAACTTTTAGATACAAAGAGGCAGCTGGATACTGAGACAAATCTTCATCTTAATACAAAAGAAATATTAAAAAATGCTCAAAAGGAGATTGCTACGTTGAAACAACACCTCGGTAATATGGAAGTTCAACTTGCTTCTCAGTCCTCACAGAGAACCGGTAAAGGTAAATAAATAAGTAGACTGAGAAATAGATTGATAACAATATTAAATAAATAAATAAAGTACTTCTTGGAGTTTATAGTATATCCTGTATAAATTGACTTTATTCTCCCTAGATGCTAATAAAGGAAGGAAAAAAACACTTACTCTACATGTTAAAAACTCAGTTTTGAGCTTAAATTAGTAAATTTCCATTTTGTAAAATCCAAAATAGTTCTACATGGCACTGGCCAAAATATACTTTTAGTTTTTCAAGTCTTGAAACCACTTATAAATACTCGAAAAAATTATTCTTTTTAGGGGAGGGTTAATATCTGAATTGTGTGTGTGTGTGTGTGAGAGAGAGAGAGAAGGAAAGAGAGATTTTTTGCTACAGGGCACATGCGCTTGCCAGAGAGACAGATGGCAAGAAATCACCCTTTGGGGGGAGAGCCCACAATCCCTTCTCCTCCATTCTCCTCTGAGGATTTTGTGCATGCATGTGAGGTTTAAGCTACCAAGTCTAGGACTTGAACTATGGTCGACTGACTACATGGGAGTCCAGAGAGGCAACCATTATACCATCTGCTGGTCCCAATATCTGAATTATTAATACTCTTCATTTTGAGATGAAATTATTTACTAAGTCTATAATGACAGGATTCATTTTAGGTACATGTTATATAATTTAGGTGTGTGTGTGTGTGTGTGTGAGAGAGAGAGAGAACATAAATGCATATGTATATAATGGTCTGATATATATATATAAAACATCTTCAAACAATTCACAGAAGATGTATGCGTGTTATGAGAAAATTAGGTGCGTGCGCTCGCCAGACAGACAGAGGGAGACAGAGAGGCAGAAAGCGAGAAATCACCCCCCAGGGGGGATGGTCACGCCGCAATCCCTTCTCCTCCGTTTTCCTCTCGGGATCTTGGGCACGCACGCACACGCGCCCGGCGTGAGTTTTAAGCCACCGGGTCCGGGACACAAACCGCAGTCGACTACGTGGGAGTCCAGCGACATAGCCATTACGCTAACTGCTGGTCCCCAAGCTCATTCTTTAATTCCATTTTTCCACAGACATTTTGAAGGCGTATGTGCATGTGTACAGAAACGCAATTATCCAATAGTTCTTTCTTGTTGATATCATATAAGAAAATATTCTTTTGAACTCACAATGTCTCCCTGTTCCATGCATTTTTAAAATTTTTTTTAAAAGAATTACTTTTATTTATTCATTCATTTATTTAATTTGACCAGAGAAACAGAGACACGCACGTACACACACAAACACACACACACACACACAGAGAGAGAGAGAGAGAGAGGAAAGTGAGAAAGCAAGCCACCAGGTCTGGGACTTGAACCGTGGTCAGCCATGTGGGAGTGTCTAGCACCTTAACCACCATACCACCTGCTTGCTAGTCCCCCCATGCATTTTTAGATGGTGTTCTAAAGGTGGTCTAAATCATTTGATTTAGTATTTTAAAGGAAATAATGTTTAAATAGTAAATTAAGAATTCAAACATTTCTTCAGATAGTTAACTTAGTTTGGCAGAAGGTAAATATCATTTTTTAAATTAGTGTAACAGTAGATTTCAAATGTTTGAATTTTTCTGGAGAAGTAATAATGACAAAATTTGTGTTAATTTTATTTTGGTATTCGATATGGATCTAAATATACTTTCTAAATAGATAAGTACAAATTTTACATCCCTAATCCAAAAATACAAAGTCTGAAATGCTTCAAAATAAGATGCTTTTTGAGTGCTGACCTGACTCCACAAGTAGTAAATCTAGCTTTATGTAATAGGTCACAGTCTAAGTGCTGCAATACAAAAATAATGTATAAAATTACCTTCAGACTATGTGTATAAGGTTTGTATGAAACATAAATGAAATTCATGTTAGGATTAGGATCCTTTTCCCAAGGTATCTTACTTAGTCTTATTCAGCATATGTAGATGTTACAGAATATTGTTAAACTACATGAAATTCAAAACACTTCAGACATTTTGGATGAGGACTTTTATAGTTGAGCCTTATTTATTTAATTACTTCTTTAGGATAGAGTTTTGTTCTATCATGAGCCTCTCACCTTAGCTTTCCAAGTTGCTGGGATTACAGGTGTGCAACACCTCTCCTGGCTTTTTCAGAAAGGTTCTTGCTGTGTTGCCCATGCTAGCTATGGACTTGCAGTCTTCCTGCTTCAGTGTCCTATGTAGCTGGGACTATAAGCATCTGACCATCTGGCTTTTAGATTGGACCAGGAATCAAACCTTTGCCTCCCACATGGCCCCAGCATGCCCTCTCAGGTGATTCTACATTGGCCTTAATCCTCATTTCACAAACTCTTTGATAAGTCATCTCTGATACCATTCAATTTAATTTTAATAGAGCTGTTACTATCTTTTAGGTCAGCCTAGTGACAAAGAAGATGTAGATGATCTTCTGAGTCAGTTAAGGCAGACAGAAGAGCAGGTGAATGACTTGAAGGAGAGACTCAAAACAAGTACTAGTAATGTGGAGCAGTATCGGGCAATGGTTACTAGTTTAGAAGAGTCGCTGAATAAGGAAAAACAGGTACGTGTGATTCTGAATTCAGTTTGAACAGCTACTAAATTTTTTTAATCAGAAGCCTGTGTTTGAGGGATTGTAGTTATGAATTGGACTGCATCATTGACCTGACCGCTCTAAAATGTTTGAGTGTAATAAGCCAGATGAAGTGAAAACACACTCATGTCATAAAGCCAGGAAGGGTGTAATTGCTGTAGGAAAGATGTAGACCAGATGTTGAGAAGAATGAGAGGTAAGGAAGGTTACTTGTCTCTAGTGTAGGCATGACTTTATGGCCCTTAGGTAGAGCCTTAAATGAAGGTATCATCTAGATAGTCAAAGACAGCAGGTCTTCCATGTAGTGGGAACCCTCAGCCGGGACAGAAAAGCATAGATGACAGGCTAGCATACTGAATGTGTAAAGTGAAGTAGGGATGTAATTATTAAAGTAGTTGAGGACTAAACGTGGACGTTTTTGAAGTTTCAGTATAATTCTTATAGACGTGTTAAGAGCCATTGACTTTTTAACATGTCATTGTCAGAATTTTTTTTATTTAAAAAGATTAATGTGATAGATTGGAGGAGATGAAGTTCATTTTAGAGGCTTTAGTAGTAGTCTGGGGCATACTTTTTACAAGATCCTTATGTGATTGGCATCAGTGAAAATCTAAATATGTGAGGAGAACACTTTCTGGTAGAAAAAGTAAACAGATTTGGCAAAGGAATGTGTGAGGATTGAGGGAGAAATGAGAGATCAGAAATTTCACTTCCGAAGAGAGAAATGGCCAATAGCCAAGCAGAGAGGTAAATTGGGTTTAGAGATGGACTTGGTCTTTTTGTTTGACTTTAAATCTTTTAGTCAGTATTTGGTGAGTTCTGTTCTAAAATAAGGGAAATCATCATTTTAATATGTCTCAAATATAGTTTAAATTTGAAGAAAGTGATTGTATAATCTTAAATGTGGATAATTTTTATACCCTGCTATTTGATATGGTGAAGGTGACAGAAGAAGTACATAAAAATATTGAAGTTCGCTTAAAAGAGTCAGCTGAGTTTCAGACACAGTTGGAAAAGAAGTTGATGGAAGTAGAAAAAGAAAAGCAAGAACTTCAGGATGACAAAAGAAAAGCCATAGAGAGCATGGAACAACAGGTAAATTGGGTTATTAGCCATATTCATCTTTTTTTCTTTGTGTAAGGATTTGAGTTATAAACTAGCTCATTACTATTTTGTTACAACAGAAATTCATTGGACACATGGCCAACAATTTTAGTTTTGTTTTATTCTGCTTCGTTTATATTACACACATACATATATATACATTTCATTTTGAGAACAGTATACTGCTATATGGAGTTATCAGTGCTTGTTTCTTAAAAGTCTCTGTCCAAGATTTGACTTCTGCAAACATTAGCAGTGAGTAAATACAGAATTATATAACATGTACAGTATAATATATGAGGTTGTAACTATTTTAAACTTAACTGTAGCTCTTTAAGCTAATTGGGTCTTTCAACTATCCTTAATGTTTTCTAAGTCTGTTTGTTGTTAACTTAGGTTTTTAATTGTGTTCTTCCTATTTAGTTATCTGAGTTGAAGAAAACACTTTCTAGTGTTCAAAATGAAGTACAAGAAGCTCTTCAGAGAGCAGGCACAGCTTTAAGTAATGAGCAGCAAGCCAGACGTGACTGTCAGGAACAAGTAAGTGTTTTTCTTACAGTCAATAATTGAGAAGGCATTGATCCCAGAGAATGATGCTTAGAGCATGTTTATGCATCTTGGGGACTGATGGACTAGAGAAAGATGCAAGGTTCTTTTCTTACAGAACTTGGTTCATGTAAATTGGCAAGTATAGATAAAGGAAGATTAAAAGTAAATAGTGCAGTATCCATTATCAGAACAACCTAAACAAATGGAAATACATGTAAACACAGGAGTAGAAGGGAAACTAAATGTGTACTTGCTGTCATTCGTATGCATTCTTTTACTAATGTGTCTCTTCATGAGATCTGGTCACATGTATAACTGTATTATAGACAGAATAGCTAGAGATACTATCCCTCAATGAAATAAGGTGCTTTTGATAACATTTTTAATGCGTTGCTGAACTTGCACACATTTCTGTACACTACTGTTCATAAAACTTTAAAAAAAAATATTTTAAGTACAGTCACCCCCCTTTTGCCTATAGAATCCACATCTGCAGATTCAGCCAACTGAAGATAACAAATATTTTTAAAAATTACAATATAATAATAAAAGGTAATACGAATTAGAAATAGTAATATCATATGTAACAACCATTTACAGGGCATTTACTTTCTTTTTTTTTCTGGAGAGGTTTTTGCTATAGGGCACATGCACTTGCCAGAAAGACAGAGAGAGACAGAAAGCGAGAAATCACCCCCCAGGGGTGATGGCCACACCACAATCCCTTCTCCATTCGAAATAAGGTGCTTTTGATAACATTTTTAATGCGTTGCTGAACTTGCACACATTTCTGTACACTACTGTTCATAAAACTTTAAAAAAAAATTATTTTAAGTACAGTCAGCCCCCTTTTGCCTATAGAATCCACATCTGCAGATTCAGCCAACTGAAGATAACAAATATTTTTAAAAATTACAATATAATAATAAAAGGTAATACGAATTAGAAATAGTAATATCATATGTAACAACCATTTACAGGGCATTTACTTTCTTTTTTTTTCTGGAGAGGTTTTTGCTATAGGGCACATGCACTTGCCAGAAAGACAGAGAGAGACAGAAAGCGAGAAATCACCCCCCAGGGGTGATGGCCACACCACAATCCCTTCTCCATTCTCCTCTCGAGATCTTGGACATGCATGCACGTGCGCCTGGCATGAGTTTAAACCACTGGGTCCTGGCCTCAAACCACGGTTGACTACATGGGAGTCTAGCAACATAACCATAACACCAACTGCTGGTCCCAGGGCATTTACGTTTTTATATGTATTATAAATTAAAATATAGAGATTCTTAAAGTGTACAAGAGGATATATGTATGTTTAACGCCCATGTGACATTTTATATAAGGAAATCAGCATCTGCAGATTTTGGTATTCTCAAGGTATCACACACACATACACACACACACACACACACACACACACACACATATATATATAACGATATTGTTTTTAAAATGTAATACAAGGAAGAAAGATTTCAAACATAAACTAGGTAAAAATAAATTAGCTGTCGCTTATTGCTAAATAACTGGAAATTCAAATCTAATAAAATATCTGTAATTTACAGTCCAAATAAATTACTTTAATTTCTCTTGTTCTCCTGTGTACATGTGTGTTCCATATGGGTGTTTTTTAAATAGCTAAGTTGTATTTAGATTACTACATAGCCTACTAAGTTTCTTTTTTTTTTTTCTTAACAGTTCTAGAATATTTCATTAGGTAAATACAAATAAGTTCATTGTTCTCTTATTTTGGTACATATTAGTTGTTTTCACTTCTTACTTTATGACATTCAATGTTTTTTTTTTGCAGGTAGTGTGGTGGATAAAGGCACTGGATTCTGACATGGCCGACCATGGTTTTAGTCCCGGACCTGGTGGCTTACTTTCTCACTTTCCCTCTCTCTCTCTGTCTCTCTGGTCAAATTTTAAAATAATAACAACAACAACAAATGAAATTAAATAAATAAATAATTCTTTTTTAAAAGATGCAACATATGTTTTGGAAATAATTTCTTGCAGGCTAAAATAGCCGTGGAAGCTCAGAACAAGTATGAGAGAGAGTTGATGCTTCATGCTGCCGATGTTGAAGCTCTTCAAGCTGCTAAGGAACAGGTTTCAAAAATGGCAGCAGTTCGTCAGCATTTGGAAGAAACAGCCCAAAAGGCAGAATCACAGTTGTTGGAGTGTAAAGCATCTTGGGAGGAAAGAGAGAGAATGTTAAAGGTATTACTTTCGATCATAGTAGAATGTTCTGGAAAACTAACAGTTTTGGTGCAGGGGGTTTTTCGATTTAATATTCATTGGAAAATCTGCTGCTGAGATAGACTCATTGACTTTTGGTTTGTAGGATGAAGTTTCTAAATCTGTGTCTCGCTGTGAAGATCTGGAGAAACAGAACAGATTACTTCATGATCAGATTGAAAAATTAAGCGACAAGGTAGTTGCCTCTATGAAGGAAGGTGTACAAGGCCCATTGAATGTATCTCTCAATGAAGAAGGAAAATCTCAAGAACAAATTTTAGAAATTCTCAGGTAAATCAAATACGTTTTTAATGCTTTGTTTTTGTGGTATAACTGCGAAATGAAAGAACGAGAGAAGGTGATTATACACAGTTAGCTATGAGGATCATATATACAATTTAGCTATAAGGGTCATTCTCTCTCACATTGGCCAACCATATGATCCTGGTAGTGAGCCACCCAAGCATGGTTAGTTTTAACATTGACATGTTGACTAAATTTAAAGTTAAATCATTATAAGAACTTAATTTGAATGGGTTTCTTTTGAAACATTAAATGCCTTCCTTTCAGATCATTTTAAAAATAAGTGTTTTATACTTTCTATAATTTTTAAAAACCTATTACTCTTGAAAACACTATGTCAGAATAATTATTAAAGTAAACTAATTTTGTCATTTAAAAATTTACCCAAGTTTGAGACAGCAGGTGTAGTGGTGGTTAAAACTCTTGAGTTTCCATGTGGCCAACCACAGTTCAAGTCCTGGGTCTGGGAATTTGAAAATCGCCCCAGGCATGTGTGTGCATGCCCAAAGTCCTGATAGGAAAATGGAGGCAAAGGGAGGCATCATGACCATCCCCCCCCCCCGGGGTGGTGGTGATTTCTCATTTTCCGTCTTTCTCTAGCAAGCACACGTGTCCTATGGCAAAAAAAAATTTTTTAATTACCCAAGTTTTGAAATAGGAATGTCATGTTGACTTTTTTTAAACTTAACTACAAACTTAATGTGTTGTTACAGATTTATACGACGAGAAAAGGAAATTGCTGAGACTAGATTTGAAGTAGCTCAGGTTGAGAGTCTGCGTTATCGACAAAGGGTTGAACTTTTAGAAAGGGAGCTGCAGGAACTGCAGGATAGTCTAAATGCTGAAAGGGAGAAAGTCCAGGTATGTATACTAAGCTTTTAGAAAGTAGTTGCTAAATTGATGGGACCAGCAGTTATGTAATGGCTGTGTCGCTGGACTCCCATGTATGTAGTCAACCGCGGTTCGCCGTATCCGGTGGCTTAAACTCATGCCAGGCACGTGTGCGTGCGTGCCCAAGATCCCGAGAGGAGAATGGAGGAGAAGGGATTGCGGCGTGGCCATCCTCCCTGGGGGGTGATTTCTCGCTTTCTGTCTCTCTGTTTCTCTCTGTCTGTCTGGCGAGCGCACGCGCCCTATAGCAAAAACCTCTCCAAAAAAAGAAAGTAGTAGTTAAATTCAAAGAGCAGAGCTCACTTACGTTTCTAAATAATGTTATTATTAAATAATGCAAAATTCATTTGAAATTAGTATTCTTCCTAAAGTTGTGAACTCATTAAAAACACTTACTGACTACTGATATTGGTTGTTAAGAGTGAAGACTCTAACCAGACTGCTGGTTTTATGATATTATATTTATAATATTAGCTGTATGCCCTTGAGTATGTTGTTTACCTTCTCTGTTCTTAGTTTTCTTCCCTGTGATACTTGGTTAATAATTGGGATAATTGGGGAACCAGCAGTTAGCGTAATGGGTATGTCTCTGGACTCCCACGTAGTCGACCGCGGTTCACGTCCTGGACCCGGTGGCTTAAAACTCACGCCGGCCGCTTATGCGTGCGTGCCCAAGATCCCGAGAGGAGAATGGAGGAGAAGGGATTGCGGCGTGACCATCCCCCCTGGGGGGTGATTTCTCGCTTTCTGTCTCTATGTCTCTCTCTATCTGGCGAGCGCACGCGCCCTATAGCGAAAACCTCTCAAAAAAAAATAATAATAATAGAGAGAATTAAGTAAGTTTGTGAACATGAAGCTCTACAGTTCTAGTGCATAGTGTGTGCTTAATTCCAGCCATGTAAATTGATTATAGTTCTCATTGTATTTAAATCCAGGTAGTCATTCTTGGTAAAATGGTAGGTCAAAACTGATACAGAATATTTCTCAGCAGAGTAGCAAAAAATAGCCTAAAGTAACAACTAAAAGGAAAACAAAGTGCTGTAGCCAAACAGATGGTTATAAAACAAGCTCAGCTCTTTCATCCACATTACCACCCAGAAAATTACTGTTTAGTTATCCCATTCTCCCAAGATATGGTAATGCTCATATTATTCTACTCCCCATGTAGAAGGAAAGAAATTAGACCATAAAACATTTAACTTTCTTTTAAGTAATACATAGGTGAAATGACTGCTCGAAAGACATTTTAGCAGGAAGTCAATAATTCGATTTATGGGATTTGTTTTCAGTGGAAGTTGAAAGTTTCATAATTGTTGAGAAAACAATCCAAATTCAGTGTATCTCCTCATGGGAATAAACAGACTCTACAGTGGAGTAACACTTGGAGTGAAAAGGGCAGAATCAGGGTTTCTAACAAAGAGTGTGTGTTGTCTTAATTTCTTCTGCTTCCTGTGCTATTCCTTTAGACTATAGAAACACAAATACTGGAAAATGTTCAATCCACAAACAAGTTCAGAGAAAAAAACCAACCCTTAGATACAGTAGGAGGAGAATCAAGAAGTACCACATATTGTATCAAAAGTTATAGAATGTCTGCCCCAGCCTGTGCAGTGTAGCATGGCAACCATAACATATGCAATAGCTTTAAAATGGTGCGGGGGTGGGAAATAACTTTTGCAAAAGGAGGATAATTATACCAATGAGAAGAAGAAAAATTATTCGCAGTTGAACAAATTGCTCGAAGCCAAAGTGATGCAATGATGAAGATGGCTTTCTAACAAGTGAGAAAACACTGAGGATCAAAATGTTATTTTACAACTATTAATAATTTCAGTGCATCAACCAAAAATAATGTAAAAAGACAGAGTTTTTGATGGATGTTTTTACCTATCTTTAACACTTACTTGGTGATGGGATTTGTAGTGTATTTTTACTTTTATCATTATAATTTCTTGCATTTGTTTAAAGTCTTTGCAATTAGTGTCCATCACAGAAAAAATATTTTACAGATTTTAGGGGGTTTTTTAAAGAATTTTTTTTGGGGGGACCAGCAGTTAACGTAATGGCTATGTCGCTGGACTCCCACGTAATCGACCGCAGTTAGAGTCCTGGACCCAGTGGCTTAAACTCACGCCGGGTGTGTGTGCGTGCATGCATGCCCAAGATCTCAAGAGGAGAATGGAGGAGAAGGGATTGCGGTGTGGCCATCCCCTCTGGGGGGGGATTTCTCACTTTCTGTCTCTCTGTCTGTCTCTGTCTGTCTGCTAGCGCACGCGCCCTATAGCAAAAACCTCTCCAAAAAAAAAAAAGAGAAAAAAAAAAAAGAATTTTTTTTTTTAATTTAACTTGATTTATTTACTTATTTATTTAAATTTGACCAGAGAGGAATGGGAGTGGGGAGAGAAAGTGAGAAGGCAAGCCACCAGGTTCAGGACTCGAGCTGTGGTCAGCCATGTGGGAGTTCAGCGCCCTTAATTACCACACCACTTGCTGGCCCCGAGATTTTAGTGTTAAAGTTGAAATGCAGGGAGTATTAGGACTGGTAGGAAAGTCCTTCACCTATTATTAAATATTTGTGTATATATATTTGAAATCTTTAGGTAACTGCAAAAACAATGGCTCAGCATGAAGAACTAATGAAAAAAACTGAAACAATGAACGTAGTTATGGAGACCAACAAGATGCTAAGAGAAGAAAAGGAGAGGCTAGAACAGGATCTACAGCAGATGCAAGCAAAGGTTTGTAGCTTACTAATCAAGAGTCATTATTTGTCCTCATATTATAAACGACTTTTTCAAATGGTTAAAATATTGGCAACCCAGCCAAGTAGTGTGAGCTTTAGAGGAGGGAGACTGCATAAAGACTAATGCCATGTAGGAGGCCCAGCTTCAGTTCTTGGACCAATTTAAACAGGCGGGGCATGGTGGCAAGTGCCTGTAATCCTAGCTAACTGGAAGGCTGGAGAACAGGATGATTGTGATTCGGCAAGACCCTGTGAAAATTACTTATTTTTTTCTCCCCCTTTTTTGTCTTCCACATAATAATAGTAGTAAATAAATAATGTCACTATTTTTAGGTGAGGAAATTGGAGTTAGATATTTTACCATTACAAGAAGCAAATGCTGAGCTGAGTGAGAAAAGTGGTATGTTGCAGGCAGAGAAGAAATTGTTAGAAGAGGATGTCAAACGTTGGAAAGCACGGAACCAGGTAAATGGCAGTTAACTAATTCTAAAATATGGAAATATTCATGTAAATAGTAGAGTAAAATTTAGGAGGATAAAAATATTTAAAGAACTAGCAAAGATTATTGGGTTTGTCACTGAAAGTCTAATACGTTACACATATTTGTGTAACAGATGTTAAATGTATAACTCATCCCAGCACTTGGTGCCTGGAAAATGCTCTAGAATGGTTTATTATCAGAATAGAATTATTGAGTTTTAGACTCGTTTATTAATTGTTGCCATTTTTATTACACAAGCAACCTGAAAAATCAAGAAGGAAGGATCATCTACCAAAATCTATTTTCTGTTACTTTGTGTTGCCTTCTGTCCTGGTTGACCAAATCAGTTGTGTTTAGGATTGTTTTCAGGTTGCTGAGATTATAATGCATTATGTACAAAGGGCCTTCAAAAGTTCATGGAAAACACATTGTGAAAAAATTATGCATGAATCTCAAAATTTTTTTACAACAAAGTTAATTTGGACTTTAATTCTATTTTATTCATAACCATTTTGAAATCCCCTCATACATTTTCTTTTCTTGTAAAGTTCACTTTAATGAAATTAGGTACTTCATAGCTTTTAAATTCTTTGGATCCTTTCATTAGTTTTCCTTTGTAGCTAATCTGAAATGTTCATGTTCAACAATGAAAAAATAATGAAGAGTAATATTTAGTTTTATTTTTTTCTTTTTAGCTAGACTTCTTAGCCAAATAAACTAAGGCTTTGATCTTAATATCTGATAGTTTAGTGCTTGGTCACTTTGCATGTAGGACACATAATATAAATATAGTTGTTCTGCCATTTTATTATACCACATTTGTTTCTTAAAAACTAAAATGTGTTTTTGCCATTCTAGCATCTAGTAAGTCAACAGAAAGATCCAGATACAGAAGAATATCGGAAACTCCTTTCTGAAAAGGAAATTCATACTAAGCGTATTCAACAGTTGACTGAAGAAATTGGGAGACTTAAAGCTGAAATTGCAAGGTATATGTAAAAGAAGCCTTAGATCATATAAAATATGTTAAATTAAAGAAGTTTATTTCAACTCTAACGTAACTCCTCAAGTGCTTCTTGGTTTTAGGAAAAATGGAAGGTGCTAGGGCCCTGGCATGTGTGTCTCTTCTCTCTGTGGAGCCGAGCAAGCAGTGATTTAATACTACAGTTTCATACAGGAGTTATTTCTCTGGGTTTTTTTTTTGTTGTTGTTGTTTTGGTTTGGTTTTTTGTTTTGTTTTGTTTTTATTTTAAAGCTATGTGGTAGGAACACCTGGTGGCATGGTGGTTAAGGTAGCCAGATCCTACCTGGCTGATTGCACAATTCAAGTCCTAGACCCTGCAGCTTGAGAAACGTACCAGACGTGTGTGTGTGTGTGTGTGTGTGTGTGTGTGTGTGTGTGTATGTATGTACTCAAAAATCCCTACAGGAAAGGATTATAGAGTGGCAATACTCCATGCTGGAGGGTGGAAGGTGCCTCCTCATTTTTCCTCCCTCCTCTCTCCCCAACTCTCCACTGATCACAAATGCTCTATAGCACATTAAAAAAAACCACGTAGTGTTAGTCTAAAACTTAATTCATTTTCTGAATAGTCAAATTAGCTTGTACAATGTTCCTTTATTCTTCTTTTGGTTATATTCATGAATTTATTAGAGAAATTTTTCAGTTAGAAATTTTTTTAATGAACTTATAAGGGAATATTGACCCTTTAAGAATAAGAGTAATATATTAAAATGTGTGTTTTCTGTTTACCACTTTTAAGTTTTAGTGTTATTTGTTAATTGGTACCACAGCTCCTAGTCCAAGAATGTTTTTCAGCTTACAAACTTCTGTAATATGCTTTATTCATAACAGAAGGTTGGCATGTTAAATAGAGATATTAATCATAAAGATGAGGAAGCTAGACTGAAAAAGCTTAACTGCTTAACATTGGAGAGTTAGTTGTTAAACCCACATTCTTAATTTAGGTCATCTATTGTAATTTAAATTCAGTGCAAGATGAATGACATTTGCAAACTATAGCCTATCAGCCAAAGCGGCTCATGACTTGTAAACTAAGAATGATTTTTACATTTGTAAAGAAGTAAAGAACATGTGACAGAGTGTATGTGGCTGCAAATCCTAATATATTTACTCTCTGGTCCTTTATAGAAAAGATATGACAATATCTGATGAATAGAAAAAAACGTAGGTTTTGCTGTCAAGCAGATCTGAATTAAAATCTAGATACAATCACTTGATTACTTTCTAATATAAGGTCTTTCTGAATGGTTATAAATGTATAGTAATTATTTTAGTCATTATCTTTTGAACTGTGTGTGGTATTTTTAGGATTGGAAAACTATTAAAGCAATATAGTATAAACTTAATCGAACTATTTAAATTTGAAATAAAGTCTTAAATTAGTCTTTCTCCTTTACCCCATTGTTTAAAGATCGAATGCATCTTTGACTAATAACCAGAACCTAATCCAGAGCCTTAAGGAAGATCTAAACAAAGTAAAAACTGACAAGGAAGCCATCCAGAAGGAATTAGATGCCAAAATAATTGATATCCAAGAAAAAGTCAAAACTATTACTCAAGTCAAGAAAATTGGACGTAGGTACAAGACTCAATATGAAGAACTTAAAGCACAACAAGATAAGGTATTGTGAAGAACTTTTCCTTTAAAATATATATATTAGTATGAAAGTTACAAAAATCATAATTGTCATTTTTTTATTATTCCTGGCTTTTAGGTTCTAAACTCATAAGCTCAGTGAAGTCTTTATTTTATGGTTCTGTAATGTTTAAAAGTACATTATAAATTTGCAAAGAGGCACAGCTACAGTGGTCAGTGGTAGTTCATGACTGCGGTGCTGAAAGCTATATAGAAGATCTAGGATTCATGTCTTAAATTGACCTACACACCCAGGGCATAAGTAGTTGCTCGCAGTCTGGTTTGGGATTGCAAGAGCACAGCATGAGACCATTTTGAGGTGTGCTTGTCTCTCCCTCACTCTTTTCCCTCCCTCACTCTTCTCCCTCCCTCCCTGTCTTCATTCATCAAAGGAAGAAACTTTAACAAAGAAATTTTGGAAAATGTTCAGTATTTTTAGTTATATCTTCATATTTCAAATACTGTCTCATTTCAAAGCTCTGTTGTAACTCATTGCTAATTAAAACTGTACATTTAAACATGATAGTTTTGGGGGCCAACAGATGGTATAGCGGTTGCATTGCTGGACTTCCTCATGGCCGGCCACGGTTCAAGTCCCAGACTTTGTGGCTTAAAGCTCATGCCAGGCGCATGTGCGTGCATGCCCAAGATCCTGGGAGGAAGATGAAGAGGGATCGTGGCATGGCCATCCCCTCTTGGGGGTGATTTCTCACTTTCCCTGTCTATCACTAGCGAGCACACATACCCTAAGGCAGAAATCTCTACGTAAAAAAGGTAGTTTTTATGACCAATCAGGTTTTGTGTAGTTTTAAATAAGTTGTTTATGATAACACCTATCAGAAATAATTTTTAAATATTCGTTGTGTTTTGTATACCAATCTAGTTTTAAATTTCCAAAGGTTAAGAACTCATATTGACTTAATCACATATTTATTGCAAGATAGATTAGAAAATATATGAGAGAAAAATCTGGAATTCTGTCCCTCGATGTTAGCTACCGTTAACACTTTAGTATGTATTTCTTTACAGGTAAATAGTACATCTTTCCAAAGAAGTGATAACGTTTGTGTGTGTTCTTTTGTAATTTGCTTTTCACTTAATTATTATGAAAATATACTTCTGTGTCAAAAATTCATCTATAGGGACCAGCAAATGGCATAATGGTTACATTGCTGGATTCCCACGTCGTTAACTAAGGTTCGAATCCCAGATCTGATAACTTAAAACTCTTGCTGGGTGCATGTGCATGCATGTCCAAAATCCCGAGAGGAGAATGGAGAAGAAGGGATTGTGATGTAGCCGTGCCCTCTGGAGGGTGATTTCTCACTTCCTATCTCTTTGTCTCTGTCCTTGTGGCAAGCTCATGTACCCTATAGCAAAAATTTCTCAAAAAAAAAAAATCTACAGTGCATCATCCTTTAATTACTTACTCAATAACTAGTTGTTTGGAAAACTGTAACTAATTCCCTATTGTTAGACATTAAAGTCGTTCCATAGAAAATTCATCTTTTTGATACTCTCAAAGATAGAATTTATTTTTATATAACTAAGTATTTCCTTAGATAAACTACAGAAGTGAAATTACTGAATATAAATGTGTAAATGTGTTGTTATTATTTGTCATCTTAGGCCATGGAGACTTCAGCTCACTCCTCTGGAGACCATCAGGAACAGCATGTCTCAGTTCAGGAAATGCAGGAGCTCAAAGAAACCCTCAACCAAGCCGAAACAAAGTCCAAATCACTCGAGAGTCAAGTAGAGAATCTGCAGAAGGTACTAGTGGGAAAGTGGGAAAAGGTGTATGTTCCTAATTCTTGCTTCATTGTATATACCAAGAAATGCGTTGAACACTGACACATCTTTTTGTGATGTGGAAATGTATGTATTTTATACGTATTTATACATATTTTGAATGGCTCATATATGTAAATAGTATCTAATCGTCTTCAAGTATCTACTTGTTTGTTTAACCACCATTTTACAGTTTATATTTTAATTTAAGATGAAGTAGTTAATCTTTTGGCACACAGTGTATATTGATTTGATTAAATTACTTAGTGAATGCTTTGTTTTTGTTTAAAAGACATTATCTGAGAAAGAGACAGAAGCAAAAAATCTCCAGGAACAGACTGTGCAGCTTCAATCTGAACTTTCCCGACTACGTCAGGATCTTCAAGATAGAACCACACAGGAAGAGCAGCTCCGACAGCAAATAACTGAAAAGGAAGAAAAAACGAGAAAGGCTATTGTAGCAGCAAAATCAAAAATTGCACACTTAGCTGGTAAATGTCTATATTCTTCACTGTTCAAATTTGTTAGTGCAGTTGACTATGTGATTCCTTCTGTATGCCGGTAAGGAATGTAAGGCATTGCTGTCCTTTGGCTTCAGTTTGTAACAATCCAAGTTTCAGATCTTGTGAGCTCAGGCTTTGCTGCAGAGGTGCTGTCTGTAGACCTGACAGCATTGGGTCTCATCAGCTCGGAATTTTCTGTCTCACTTCACAGAGGTTCCTTCTGTTTTTCAGGGAAGAGTACTGTGCTAGATTTATGAGGGCCTAGTGTTCCAAGCTTTATTGAGCCTTCTTTGCCAGTCTGCTGAGTACTTATAGAAAATGTCAAGTTGATTGGCTTTTATTATGAGCATTATCGTTAATATCTAAGACAGTATCCCAGCAACTAACTTCTTTTAAAAAGTGATTGATTTATTCTTGGCTATATACTATTGAATGTATGAAATGAAATTTGTACAATTCATAAAATGAACTGAGTAATCCATTGGAACATATAAGGCCATATGTATAAAAAGACTTCTAATGGGCCGGCTTCATGGCCTAGTGATTAAGGGAGCTGGATTCCACACAGCTGACAGTGCAGTTCAAATCTCAGCCCCCAGCAGCTTGAAAAACATTCACCCAAAATCTCAGCAGAATGGAGAAATGGAGAACAAATTGCAGCATGCCCACATTTTATTGGATGCTTCTCCCTCTCCCTCTGGCGAGTACACACCCTCTGGCAAATCAAAAAGGCAGAGAGAGCTTCTACTAAATAGGAGTCTTTAGAATTTTTAAATTTTTATTAGGAAAAGTTATATATGTTTATGTTGGAGTAAATATATTTTATATCAGAGTAGCAAATTAGATATGGATGTCTTTAAAACTTTGCCCATTGCAATATGTAGTGTATCAAAACTAAAGTGGATGTTAAGGTACAGTAGCAGAATCTCATAACCTTTGTCTACCAGTTAAGCACATGGATGTTTTCGGTGTTGACTACAGTACAATCACATGGTTGCTGGTTACTTCTTTAGGTGTAAAAGATCAACTAACTAAAGAAAATGAAGAACTGAAACAAAGGAATGGAGCCTTAGATCAGCAAAAAGATGAATTGGATGTTCGTATGACTGCTCTTAAGTCCCAGTATGAAGGTCGAATTAGTCGCTTGGAAAGAGAACTTAGGGAGCAGCAAGAGAGACACCTAGAGCAGAGAGATGAGCCTCAAGAACCTACTAATAAGGTAATTAGCTATTTCTGTTTTAAATGACAAGCCATTTTTCTTTGTATATTTTACTTGAAAGTGCCTAATTGTTTAGGAGCCTCTGTCAGAGTGAATTTTGCTAAATTTTAAAGTATACAGAGAGAATTAATATTCTGTGGCAAGATTTCTGTGGCATTCTTTAGTGAACTCTTGTGAGGCCGGTGTAGAAATTGATAGTTTTCTCTTAATAGGTCCCTGAACAGCAAAGACAGATCTCATTGAAAACAACTCCAACTTCTGGCGAAAGAGGAATGTGAGTTTTAGTTCTTTTATGGCCTGTTGTCTGTTTTTCTTTTAAAGTTCAAGGATAGATACAGTGATCTGGGGGGCAGGGGTGTATCTGAATACTTCATTATCAGAGTACATAGTAAAAAGCTAGCTATTTATCTGTGCAAAACTATCATGTAGTTCCCATTTCTTATACTCAACATACTTACAGTCCTGTCTGGTAGAGCTTTGTGAGAGAGAAAAACATCTTCCATCTTTTAGTTTGTCATTAGTTTCTAAGATAGGCTGCTAGCAGCTTTTCTTTTGACGTGATATGATAGACAGATACAAAAGGCTGGGTGAGGCTGTTTTCAGCAATGCAGCAATTGGGTGCATTCTGTGTTGTCAGGATGCACCTGCCAGAGCATTTCTTACATATTTGCTAATGCTCAAATTCACAACTTCTTGGGAACCAGCAGTTAGCGTAATGGCTATGTCGCTGGATTCCCACGTAGTCAACCGCAGTTCACGTCCTGGACCCGGTGGCTTCAAACTCACGCCGGGCGCGTGTGCGTGCGTGCCCAAGATCCCGAGAGGAGAATGGAGGAGAAGGGATTGCGGCGTGACCATCCCCCCTGGGGGGTGATTTCTCACTTTCTGTCTCTATGTCTCTCTTTGTCTGCCTGGCGAGCACACACCCTATAGCGAAAAACCTCTCCAAAAAAAAAAAAAAATTCACAACTTCTTCACTCAGAGTTCTGAAATATTCAGTGAACAAAAATTCCCTAGGTCTACCATTTTTAAAAAATATTTGTTTTGGAACTTCAAGAAGTCTACCCTAAATATTGTTAGGAAAAGTAGAATTAGTGAGTATGAACCATATTAACGTCACATTCTTGGACTTTCCCCTAAGTGCCAGCACATCAGAGCCACCCACTGCAAATATCAAGCCAACTCCTGTTGTATCTACTCCAAGTAAAGTGACCGCTGCAGCTATGGCTGGGAATAAGTCAACACCTAGAGCTAGTATCCGCCCAATGGTTACACCTGCAACTGTTACAAATCCTACCACCACCCCAACGGCTACAGTGATGCCTACCACACAAGTGGAATCACAGGAAGGTTAGTAAAATAATATGCATGTGTAAAATAATACGCATACAACTGGTCTAATTGCTTATTTAGACTTGTTAAGAGAAGATGATAGTAACTTCAGGGATAAATAAGGTATCCACTGAAGCTAGTCATTTATCATGGTAAAAACGGTATCAATAGTTAATTCGAAATGTGTGCCTCCTACAATATTTGTTAATGCTGTAAATTTCTTCCTTCTCTTCCTTTTTTTATACTTTGTTTCAGTTTTAATCTAAAGAAAGGTGAAAGTACACTCCTCTAAGTATGTGGCATGGTTTTCTCTGACCAAAGCTTTCACTTGAATGGCTAAGAAAATGATATGAAATCCACTTTGATAAATCATACAAAAGTGCTGGTTGAATTCAAGTATCACCTTTTCATTGAAACTCTGAAGTTTTCATTATCTCTACTCTGTTCCCTTGGCACTGTGTGACTGGTTATAACAATTACAGCCTTAAATTTTATTAACTGTATATATGCCTTTTTACTCTGCTGTATTGAGCTCCTTGAGGGCAAGAGTTTTGTTTTGTATTGTTTAATGTTTTTATCCAGCCTTAGTAAAAATTTCCTGCATGTATATTTCCTTAGATTCTAATCTTAACAAATATTAGAATTCAATACATTTTTCATGTTTTTCATTATATCGTGTATATATATTCTACGAAAGTTCAGAATATTTTATTTCAGCTACATAACACAAAATGATTATCGGATATGATATTGTCAAACCTAGTGTCTTGATGTCAGTTAAAACTAAAATGAGTCTCAGCCACAGTGACACCTGGTGCTAAAGTGCTGCGCTGTGTGGGCTGAGACCATATGGGAAGCCTGGGTTCAGTTCCCAGTCCAGTCTAAAAGCTGAGCATGGTCATACTAGGCTGTGGTTCTAGCTGGTAGGATCACTATAGCAAGATATCCTAAATGAAAAGTGACAAAAAGCAATTTTTTAAAAGTTGCTTAACAAAAACTTCTAATTTGACTTTCTTTGACTTAATTGTTTAATTTTATTTGGTCACAGTTTAAATGGAATAGTAGATGCAAAAGCAGTTGCAGCTGTTTATTTAATTTAGCCAGTAATTTACTACATGCTACCATTACCAGTCACATAAGCAATACACAGTGCATAGTACTTTACCTATACCCAGAATGTTTTTGCCTGGTAAGTGGTAATAAATAGGTACAGAAATAATTAGGCAAATATTGTCTATACCACAGAATAGAGAGAATTCTAGCTTTAGTAAGACTAGAATACTTCCTCTGTTAACTGTTGTACTGATTTTCAGCCATGCAGTCAGAAGGACCTGTGGAACATGTTCCTGTTTTTGGAAGTACAAGTGGATCTGTTCGTTCTACTAGCCCTAATGTCCAGCCTTCTATCTCTCAGCCCATTTTAACTGTTCAGCAACAAACACAGGCTACAGCTTTCGTGCAGCCCACCCAACAGAGTCACCCTCAGATTGAGCCTGCAAGTCAGGAGTTATCTCCAAACATAGTAGAAGTTGTTCAGAGTTCGTCAGTTGAGCGGCCTTCTACTTCCACAGCAGTATTTGGCACTGGTAAGGTTCGTTTTAAAATGCAGTTATAGGGAACCAGCAGTTAGCATAATGGCTATGTCGCTGGACTCCTACATAGTCGACCATGGTTCGCATACCGGACCCGGTGGCTTAAAACTCACGCCGGGCGCGTGTTTGTGCGTGCGTGCCCAAGATCCCGAGAGGAGAATGGAAGAGAAGGGATTGCGGCGTGACCATCCTCCCTGGGGGGTGATTTTTCGCTTTCTGTCTCTCTGTCTGTCTCTCTGTCTGGCGAGCGCACGCGCCCTATAGCAAAAACTTCTCCAAAAAAAAAAAAAAAGGCAGTTATAGTAGGGCCAGCAGGTGACATGGAGGTTAGGTGACTAGATCTCACTTAGCCAACTGCACAGTTCCAATCTTGAACATGGCTGGCTGAAAACCCATGCCAGGTACATCTTTATGTGTGTCCAAAATCCCAAAGGAGAATAGAGGAGAAGGCATTATGGCATGGCCATTCCCTTTGAGAGGTAATTTTTAATTTTTCTTCTCTCTGCCTCTGGTGAGTACATGGACCTTATAGCGAGCAAACAAAAAAAGGAACTTATAGTAAATCTGTGTATTTATTATTACTTGGATTTAGCTTGTATGTCTTGGGCATTCTTTTTACAGACTTGGTTTCTACCAGATATTAAAATAAATAAATGGTTTTTTTGTTTGTTTTTTTTTGTTTTTTTTTTGAGAGGTATTTTTGCTACAGGGCGTGTGCACTCACCAGAAAGACAGACAAAAAGCAATAAATCACCCTCAGGGGGGTTGACCACACCACAATCCCTTCTCTTCCATTCTCCTATCGGGATTTTAGGCACACATGCACACGCACTGCACCCGGCATGAGTTTAAGCTACTGAGTCCAGTACTCAAACTGACTATATGGGAGTCCAGCGAAGTAGCCATTATGCCATCTGCTGGTCCCAATTGACTGTGTTCTAATAAATGTTTTTGAAATTATCTTTGTCTAAATTAAATTATCATTGTGCTGTAATTCAATATTTATGTAATTTTAAAGTTTCAGCTACTCCAAGTTCTTCTCTGCCAAAGCGTACACGTGAAGAAGAGGAGGATAGCACTATAGAAGCATCAGACCAAGTATCCGATGATACAGTAGAAATGCCTCTTCCAAAGAAGTTGAAAAGTGTTACACCTGTAGGAACTGAGGTATGTGAAGTTGTTTTTACTTTTACCCATAAGGATAAGAGAAGTCTTTTCAGTAACAAGTGGAAATTAACTTCTTCCAAGTCAAAGTTTCCACTTACATGGGACCAGCAGTTAGCGTAACGGCTATGTCGCTGGACTCCCACGTAGTCAACCGTGGTTTGCGTCCCGGACCCAGTGGCTTAAAAACTCATGCCAGGCGCATGTGCATGCATGCCCAAAATCCTGAGAAGAGAATGGAGGAGAAGGGATTGTGGCGTGGCCATCCCCCCAGGCGCATGGTTTCTCACTTTCTGTCTCTCTGTTTCTCTCTATCTGGTGAAGCGTGCACGCACCCTATGGCAAAAACCTCTCCAAAGAAAAAAGTTTCCACTTACAGTCCACATTGTTACTGTTGCAGATAGTGTTTTATATCCTTTGCATATCTTTAGTTGAATTTGTGCCCATTTCATAAAACCACAGTTTCAAAAAACAGAAGCTGAATTTCAGTTTAGATGGTTATTTTTAAGTCAAAAATTAAGAAAGATTATAGTCTCATGGACATTTTAAAGAAGATACTTAAAGAGGACATCTTTTTCTAAGAGAAACCAAAACTACATTTTTAAATTTTCTTTTATTCAGGCTAAATTGTAATAAGTTTTTCATCAGACATTAAGACTACTAAATTAATTTCATTCTCATGTATTAATATTCATAAATCTTATTTTGTATGTATTGAGAAAGAATGATTAACTATTTTATAAAAATAAACACGACTTTTTGGTATATAGCTTTGTAAAAATTTACATTTGCGTCTTATTGGGAGAATTGGCAAAACTAGCTAATATACTTCAGCTAATATACTGACGTGGCTAATATACTTGTAAATTATGATTCAGGAAGAAGTTATGGCAGAAGAAAGTACTGATGGAGAGGTAGAGACTCAGGCATACAACCAGGATTCTCAAGATTCCATTGGAGAAGTAAGTAAAAGCTTACTTAAAGAAATTGTTGCATTTAAGAAATGAAATTAGTTTTGACAAACCGAAACATTACTTAGAATTTTTTTTAACTTGTTCTTATATTTAATGAAATAGTACTGTAATTACCTAGTTCAGTTTCTGCTTCATTTTGCTCCTCTGAGTAAACTGCCTTCCAAACTTACATTAAAGAAATATTTCTGCTCATATATAGTGCCAATTTTCCAAGAGTAATTGTGAGTAAATCCTACCCACTATTCTGATTACTTGGAAGGACAAGAGTGCTGATTGAATCCTGAGTTAAATCATAGTGTCGTATTTATTGGTCTTCTATAGCTCTCTTATTATTTTTCCAGAGTTAAAATAATTCATGAAAGGAGATCCATATTTATACTTCTTCATTTTTTTGAACACTCATTGATATTTCTCCCAAGCAACCTTACTAGTGTTATAAGCACAGGCTCTGAAGTTACAAAGCATGGGTTCCATTCCTAGCTATGTGTGACCATAAGCATGTCATTAATTTTCTTAATTTCTCACTTGTTGGAAAAACATAACTTTTAGGATTGTAAACTACCTTAAAATACTATTTGCCCCCTTCTAGGTACTTAATATTGTTTCTTTCCTTCTATCCCTCTGCTCCACAAGAACTCAAATATAATAACATTAATAGTTAACTATTAATATTTAACACAAGATTTATCACTGTACAGCAAGTTTCTAAGACATTTATACTTAGTGATTTAACTCTCATAACAGCTTTACTCTGTGGATGAAGAAACTGATGCCTAGATAAATAATGTTTACACAAGCATTAGCGTTGAGATTTGAACTGGGTTGTGTAGTTTCCAGCCATCTTCCTAAGTGTGGAATAATAGTTTCTTTGTGGATCAGCCTTCAGGATCATTTTATTCTTTTATTTTTTGTTTTTAGAGGTTTTTAGTACAGGGTATGTGTACTCCCCAGAAAGACAGAAAGTGAGAAATTATCTCCCCGGAGGAATGGCCACACCTCAATCCTTTCTCCTCCATTCTCCTCTCAGGATCTTGGGCAGGCACGCACACACACCCAGTGTGAGTTTGAAACCACTGGGTCCAGGATGCATACCGGGGTCGGCCATGTGGGAGCCCAGCAATGCAACCATTATGCCATCTCCTGGCCCTAGGGGTCATTTTATTACAACATTACTTTACCTGTATAAAATGAAGAAATTGTCCCCACCTAATCATAAGTAACCAGAGATTACAAGTAGATGCATGAATTTTGTGAGTTAATTTTGCCAGTTTTTCTTGACTAAAAACTGAAAACTAAACCTTCAGATAAATATATAAAATATTATAATCACATGTTTTCATACATCTTTCAGTGTCGTATCTGAAAAAATAAAAACATTTTAAACTAAGATAATTTCTATTTTAATGCCTGGTATGGTTAAATTATACTAAAAGTTTTCCTTAAGTTTGGCAGAATTACCTATTTGACTTTCCATTCCACTTTTATAACACTGTCTACTGAATATGGAACAATTTTTTTTTTTGATTTTCTGATACAGAAGCAAACAAATGTTCTTTGTGAATATTGCTTTTCCTGAAATAATCATGTCACTTGTGGAACATTTTTAATTCTACTATGACTTACTCAATTTTTCCTTTCTGGTATACATAGTTTTATATGAATGTCTTCGTTCAAAAGACATTGTTTCTGACTTTTATAAAGAGTAGGACTTGGCCAGCTGCAGTAGTGCTTGCTTGTTGATTGCTGCTCAGTCTGAAGCAACATGCGAGGCCCTGGTTCCTTTACTGGCCCACCCAAAAAAAATAGGCATGGTAGCAGAAGCCTGTAGTTCCAGTTAGTCAGAAGGCTGTGGCAAGAGGACCACAGCATACTGACACTGAGCTTTCTGAGTCTAATATATGTATATTTATATATTACTGAGTATTTAAGCCAAAAAGTAGATGTTTCATTTTTTATAGTAAATAGCAGAAATAAAATTAAAGAATACTTTATCTTAATAGGAACAAGATAGAATTGTGGAAATAGATTGAGCAAAGAATTATTTTTAATATTTGCTATCTTTACTTTGGTTTGAAGTTTTAGTATAGTCAGGAAATTAGATAGTCAAGAGATTTAGGGACAACAGAAGTTTCTTTGTAAAAACACAATAATTATAGGTTAGTTTTCAGTGAAACTCCAGATTATTTTTAGTTAAGAGTAATTTTTGTGGTTTATTTTGTTTTAGATTTTTACCAAAGGGCATGTGCACTTGCTGGAGAGACAGAGAGAGGAAAAGTGAGAAATCACTCCTCCAGCGGGGTATGGCCATACCACAGTTCTGTTTCCTCCATTCTCCTTTCAAGACTTTGAGTATGCATGCACACACACACTTGGTGAGTTTTTTCAAGCCACCATGTCTGGGGACTTGAAGCATGGATTTGAGTGTGTGGTGTCCAGTACCTTAACCACCATACCACCTGGTAGTCTGTTATTCTTCTTACTTATCTGTAATTTTTGCATTTATTAACCAATATCTCTATATTTCTATCACTGCTCTCTCTCCTATTTCTTCCAACCTCTAATAATCACTATTCTATATTTCTATTAAGTCATCTTTTTTTAGTTTCCACATATAAATAGGAACATGTAATCATTCTTTTTATATGCCTGGCTTATTTTATTTGCTGTGATGTTCTCTAGGCTCACCCACATTGCTCCAGTGATAAGATCTTAATCATTTTAAGGGCTGGATAGCACTGTGTGTATGTGTGTGTGTGTGTGTGTGTGTGTGTGTGTGTGTGTTTCAGTTTGTTTGTTCTTTCCATAGGTGAAGTAGACAGAGACAGTATCCCCAACAGGATCTCAAAGCTACAGTCCATCCCCTAGTCTTCAGCCAGCCCCAGGTCATTGGCAAACATGTACCCGGTGTACTCAGGAAGGTCTCTGGACCTAAATAGGAAACTTTCCCATGTAGGATTGCCACACAGAGTGCCATGTTCTAGCACTGTATTGATGCCTATCTCCATATTTGGCATTTTCTTTATCTATCTGTTCATGAACAACCTAGATTTTTTCCATATCTTGGCTTTTGTAGCTAGTGGTGCAGTAAACATTGCTGTACAGATATTTTTACAACATAACTGATTTCATTTCCATTAGATATTTTCCTAGCAGTGGGATTACTAGATCATATGGCAGTTTTATTTTTTATTATTTTTTAGAAACCTCTGAAATGTTTTCCACAATTGCTGTACTGATTTGCATTCTTGCCAACAGGGTAGAGTTCTCTTTGTCCACATTCCCATGAACATTTGTTGTATTTTGTCTTCTTGAAGACTGCCATTCTAACTGGTGATATCTCATTCCATTTCACTAATAATTAGTGATATGGAGTATTTTTTTCAAATTCTTTTTGGCCGTTTGTATGTTTTCTTTTGTGAAATGCTAATTCTGATCATTTGCTCATTTTTTAATGGAATATTGTTTTGCTGTTGAGTTGCTTTTGTTTTCTTACGTATTTTGTTATTAATCCCTTATCATATTTATATTAGTGAATATTTTGTCCCATCCTGTAGGTCGTTGCCACTTCACTCTATTGACTGCTTCCTTGGCTATGCAGAAGATTTTTAGTTTGATATATTCTCATTTGTCTCTTTTGCCATTGTGCTTTGGAGGTTTCATTCATAAACTTATTTTTTATTAATTTTTTTTTTACTTTTTAAATAATTTATCTTATACACTCATTCACTGTGCATCCATTACTACTGTAAAGTGAATTTACCCAACATGAATACACTTCATACCAGGCCAGTTGAAGATACCATACTGTTATCATCAACAAATAATCATCCATTTCTGTGTCCCATAAATGTCTTGCTTCTGTTTTTCTCCTTGCTTTCCTTCTTCTCAGTCTTCCCCTTCTCCCACCCTCTCTCCACATTATCTCCAGAATCTGTAACAATTTTCCATGTTTCTATATACACTAATCTTTCAGTTTCCGCCATTGAATGTGGATAATCAGTATATGTTAAGTGGAGACATATGGTGTCTCTCCTTCATAGCCTGCCTTCCTTCACTCAGCAGTAAATCTTTAATATTCATCCACTTTCTATCAAATGCCATGCTTTTGTTTTTTATGACTGAGTAGTAGTCCATAGAGAATATGTGCCATACTTTTTCAATCCATTCATCTGTTTGTGGACTCTCGGGTTATTTTCATGTCTTAACAATTGTGAATAATGCTACAATAAACATAGATGTGCAAGCACTTTTGTGACTGAGTGTTTTCCTGTCCTTTGGGTAGATACCCAGCGTGGAATTGTTGGACCATATGATAGTTCTATTTGTAGACCTTTGAGGAACCTCCATATTCTCTGCAATAGCTGGACTAATTTACATTCTCACCAACAGTGTTTTTTTGTTGTTGTTGTTCTTTAATCTTAGCCATTCGGACTGGGGTTAGGTGGTATTTCATTGTGGTTTTAATTTGTATCTTCATTATGATGAGGGATGTTGAGCATTTTTTCATATGATTGATTGTTTGTATGCCTTCCTTAGAGAATTGTTCAGCTCATTTTCCCATCTTTAATTGATAATTTTTTTGGGGGGTAGGGGTGGTAAGCCATTTGAGTTCCTTGTGTATTCTGGTTACCAGACCCTTATCTGAGGCAAAGTTTATAAAAAATACTCTCCTAGTCCGAGGTTTGTTGATTCACACTAATTACTGTGTCTTTTGCTGTGCAGAAATGTATTAATCTGATGTAATCCCATTTGTCTATTTTGGGGATTATTGCCTATGCTTTGGGGGTCTTATTTAAGAAGTTTTTGCCTACTCTGAAGTGTCCTAGAGTTTCCCTAGTAGTTTTATAGTTTGAGGTTTTATAGTTTAAGGTTTAGATCTTTGATCCACTTTGAGTTGATAGTTGTTAATGGTGAGAGATAGAGGTCCACATTTATTTTTCTGCAGGTAGATACCCAGTTTTTCCAGCACCATTTGCTAAAAAGATTGTCATTTTACCACTGCATTGCCTGGTGTCCTTTGTCAAAGATCAGTTGGCATCTCATCCAGGGCTTTTTGTTAGTTGGTATAGTATCACTCAAAGTATTCTCTAAAGATATTTTATGTTTCTATTTATGTCTGTTGTACTATTGCCTGTTTCATTGCGAATTTTATTTATCTGGTTCTGTTCTCTCTTAATTAGCCTAACTAAGGGGTCGGCTGGCACCGGGTGGTTAAGGGCACTGGACTCCCACATGGCCAACCATGGTTCAAGTCTTAGACCCAGTGACTTGCTTTCTCTCTCTCTCTCACTCTCTCTCTGGTCAAATAAAAATAATTCTTTAAAAAAAAAAAATTAGTCTGGCTAATGGTGTTTCGATTTTGTTTCTCTTTTCAAAGAACCAGTTTTAATTTCATTTATTTTCTGTATAGTTCGTTTATTTTCCATTTCACTTGTTTCTGTTCAAATCTTTATTATTTCTTTTCCCTGGCATTTTTTTGATTTTTGGGGGGAGGGGGTGACTGTTTTCCCAGTTCCCTGAGGCATGATGTTAGGTTGTTCATTTGTCACCTTTCTATCTTTTTCTTAGTGTACTAATTGCTATGAACTTCCCCTCTTATGACTGCTTTTGCTGTGTCCCATAGGTTATGTAAACTTGTGTACTCACTGTCACTAGTTTCAATGTATCTTGATTTTTCAGTTTTAATATTTTCAGTATTCAGGAGTAGATTGTTTAGTTTCCATATGTCTG
The DNA here is from genome assembly GCF_000334495.1 of Tupaia belangeri chinensis. Taxonomy (NCBI): domain Eukaryota; kingdom Metazoa; phylum Chordata; class Mammalia; order Scandentia; family Tupaiidae; genus Tupaia; species Tupaia belangeri. The sequence goes on along the minus strand of NW_006204176.1, from coordinate 726,868 downwards.
TGTATTTTTTAAGGCTTTTTCTGAAATTAGTATCACGTTTAATTCCATTATGGTTGGAGAAGATGCTAGATAATGGTTTTTATGCCATTGAATCTGTAAAGGCTTGTTTTGTGCCCTATCATGTGGTTAATCTTTGTAAATGTTCCAAGTGGGGGTGAGAAAAGTGTATATTTTGTTGTTTGTGGGTAGAAGGTTCTATAGATATCTGTCAAGTTCCCTTGATTTATGGTTTCGTTTAGATCCTTTGCTTATTTTTTTGTCTTGATGATCTATCCAAAGGAGATAGTGGGGTGTTGATTCCCAACAATCAGTGTGTTGCAGTCTGTCTCTCTTTTTAGATCTGGTAGTCTTCCCCTCATGTATTTGAGTGAGCCTATGTTGAGTGCATAGATATTTATAAGCATTATATCGTCTTCTTTTTCTGTTATTTAAATTTATTTATTTACATTCATTCACTGTACATCATTACAGCATACAAAAAGAGATTTTCCATCCAGAATACACTGTACATTGGCTCAATCAAGCACATCAACATATGTGTTATCATCAACAAATAATTTTCCGTTTCTTGTTTCCTGTGTATTTTGCTTTTTTTCCCATCCTTGACTCCCTGTATCTCACCTTCTGCCATCTCCCACCCTCCTCCCACACTGTCTCTGGTATCTCTGGTTGCTTTCTTTATCTCTCCCCCCATTTTATTGATTTACTAAAGATCTTAATTAATCTAAATATTTTGAATACCAAGCCCAGCTGAAATATATATATCTATGAACACAAGTCTGACTTTAGGCATAAACCTCAGTGAGCAGAATGATGAACGTACTATAAAGTAGCACCTAACTGGGGCTATCTATCTTACTACAGTCATCAAATAGATATTTTTTTCTTCTTCTGGAACTTTTTTTAATTAATTAATTTACATCCATCCCCTAAGCATTGTCACAGCATACAAAATGTGGTTTCCCATCCAGAATATACTGCATAGTGGCTTAATCATGCATGTTATCAATAATTTTCTGTGCGTGTGTATATATACATATATATATATTTACCCCTAAGTCTGACCCTCTACCCTTTCCCACCCTCTTCTCATACTATCTCTGATGTCTACAATAGTCTTCCATGCCTTCTCCCCCCACATTTTATTGATCACACAATTTCTTAAATAATTGAATTACTTTCAATAGCAAGTTTGACTGGTAATTTCAAGAAAAGCAGTTTTGAATTGGTAAGGAAATTTGCTTAAAACCTAAAGCCTGGAAACAGTTAGGATTCTGTTCAAATAGGTACATGAATCTATCAGCAGCTCAAGACAGGACAAAAATTCTTTTTTTTTTTGAAATTTTTTTTTTAGAATTATTTTATTTAACTTTTTTTATTTATTATTATTATCATTATTATTTTTCAGTTTGATCAGAGAGAGAGAGAGGAAGTGAGAAAGCAAGCCACCAGGTCCGAGACTTGAACCGTGGTCGGCCATGTGGGGAGTCC